>NW_013953208.1:25563-27907 GCF_001266775.1 Austrofundulus limnaeus
CCTGCAGACTGATTACAAACTGAACCATTCGGTGAAGAAGTGTCAAACAGGTGATTCCTGTGTTTCATACTGACAGCTGAAAAAAAAAAAACAAGAACAAAATTAGCATTTCAGGCTGACAAGTTGGGAGTTGGGACTTCTTGAATGTTAACTGTTTTGCAAAAGGGTGGAAAACTGTGTCGGTCCTGTGAGAATGGGTTAACACACTGCAAGAGGTTCTGCTCTACTGAGGTGGTGATGATGAAGACTGGGAGGTTCCCAGTTCCTTCAAACAGGTCAAACCAGTCAATAAAAACTGTAATGATGTACAATGTAAAAAAAAATCAACAGTTTATTTGTAAACTTTGTTTGGAAGAACAAATTTCATCACCTAAAAAAACATACTTTATCTGGAAAAAGAGAAAGCGAGCTTACAACTTTTAAATTTTTTTCACTTAAATAATACATTTAAAGTCAAGTGGATTAAAAATTGTTTAGAGAAACCTGAATCTTTATGGAATTTTATTCCACACAATATATTTAAAATGGTAAGTAGATTAAATTTTTTGCTAAGTTGTAACTTTGTTGTCTCTAAGTTACCTGTAAACTTTTGAAGAGGCTTTGCTTTCATTGAAACTGTGTCATACTCATAATTTCTCTCCACATTAAGCAATTTTGTGGAATCATGGCAACATCACTATCAACAACAAAAGCTTAAATAACAGTAATTGGACTGATAGAAGTACATTATTTATTGCAGATCTATTTGAGGATAAAGGGGACTTTATAGCTATGAGAGTTTCATGAAAGCAAAAAGCTTCCCAGTAAAATACAAAGAGTTCGCCACTATTGTGAAAGTCATACTTCAGGTATAATCGAGCTAATGAAAGCAAATTTTGAATATCAAAACTTTTATATTCAGATACCTGCTTTAAAAGTTGGAGGAATTGAAATGTTAGAGAAGAAATGTTCAAACTTGTACATAAGGAAGTTTCTTTGTAGTTCAAGTTTAGCGTCACCTCGAGGAAACGTTTTTCTGGACTGCAGAGTTTGTTATGGTGGAAAAAACATGGATGTCTCACTTTCATTATTGTATTTCAAATAAAATAAGAGAGCTTAATTTCAAACTTTTACACAATGTTTTCCCATGTAACAAAAAGTTGTCAAAGTTTAAGGATATTGATGAAAATTGTTCCTTTTGTCAAGTTGAATCAGAGAATATATTGCATTTATTTTGCAATTGTTCTCACTCTTCTGGGTTTTGGAGGGACATGGAGAAATTTGTCAAGGATAAAACCAAACACTGTTCAAATTAGGCCTAGTGTAACCAAAATTAATTTCACACGATGCAGTACACCCATGTSATAGTGWATCAGTGTGACACTTGTTTACTACACGAATGGCTGATGTCATACAAGTTGAACTATTCTAGAATTATGGCAAGCAAACTAGAGATGAGAGTGCTTTACCTTATGCCCAACTGTGTGTAGTTTGTTGGACAAAAGCTGGGAATATGCATGATGTGTGTGTCACTTGGTGCAAAAGTTTGATTTTGACAATGCTACATGTAATTTTGGTTGCAGTGCTTCATTTTGCAGGCTACAGGACGTATTTTGCAGTTTGGATGTGTGGTTTTGTGAATTGTGTTTAGTATTTTTGATTAAACCACACTAGTTTGCAAAACTGTGTTTCAGAAATTGTAAAAAACAAAACTGTAATGTCCTGGAATTCACTGCAGTAATAATTGAAACTATCCAATTTGATCCCACTGGGACATTTTAAACACAAATTWAAAAAAATGAAAAATCATATTTCAAGTCTGCTCTTGCTCTCAGGTTGTGTTTAACTTTGCTTTCCATAAACGGTACCATGATGTTTMATGATCTTTGTGTAAATGATGTCATGTCACAGATCTCTCTTGTAAATGAGATTTTATGTCTTAATGAGACGACCTGCTAAATAAAAGTAAAAATGTAAAAAATATGATCATTATACCAGCATTTCATCTGGCAATAAATTTGATATTGTCAGCTACTGTAGTAATTAGAAAAATCATTGCACAACAGCATAACCATACCTGTATTTTGCATCTACAAATTGCATTTTAGACAATAAATCGAACATTTGAGCAGCTGAACAGTTCTGGAGAAGTATGTCCTTTTTCTGATTAGGTGTTGGTAAATCACAAACCAAAAGAAACATTTAAGCTGCACAGCAGTGCAATGTCTAAAATTTGAGAACCTGTCCATTATTGATTTTACTGTCAGTTGCCTCAATCCCAAAAACCAGTGTTTCCCAAAGTTGGGGTCGGGACCCAAAGTGGGGTCCTGAAACATCAAGGTGGGGTCCTGAAAAGATTTCCTGA
>NW_013953208.1:28380-29702 GCF_001266775.1 Austrofundulus limnaeus
GACCAGGAATATTTGGGGTCACAAGTTTTTGCCATGGATATTTTGTGGGTCAGAAGATAAAAAGTTTGGGAACCACTGCCATAAACCACTGCACGCCCATTTGGTAAGTGGTGCTAAACAGTATTCATGAGAAGGTCCATTTTTTTTGTTTTTTTTGGTCAGTGTGTGCTTAAACTAGAAAAAGGGACTAAAATGTGCTCCAAATAGTTTGTCAAAGCATCAAAAGGCTGAAGAAAGATTCCTGTCATTCAGACCATGAGTTGTTTAACCTGCAGACTGAGTCCATCAACCAGAACTGCAGCAGGTGATAAACACTCCCAACACACCATTAGACAAAACAGTATTTTTTACATCATATATTTTGATATACTATATGAAAAGACAACATCAATTATCTTTATTTAATCATCTGAACAATTTGTACCACTGTAAACCAAAACGTTTGAGTACAGCCAAGGTTTACCTCTACACAACCACTAGAGGGCAGCAAAACATTTCTTCACTTCTACATAATGACTCATCTCCTCAGCTTACAGTCATTGTTGAAAATCAATTATTGACTTTCTGATAGTCACCTGATTTACACAGRATAAAAGCCTCAATAACTCATCTTTACATCAACTATTAAAAACTATTTCAATGTCATAATATTCCTAAAATTTCTATCTGTGTAATTTTTCATGTAAAACTAATTAGATCAAAAATGTCCAAACAGGAAAAATAGATGTAAAATTAAAGACTTAAATAAATCTGACCTGCTGTTGCTCTACAGTTTTTAACCTTCGAAACTAGTCTTAGCCATATATTTAGATACTTTGACCAGTATCAGTTAAATGTGGCGGTTATTTTGAATTTAATTGATTCCAAAGGTTTTAGCTGATTTGTGTAAATCACTACAAAGAATTGAAGCCTTTTTATTTTTGATAAAATTGCTCATGGCTGTGGCAGCTATCTTGTATGGATAAGCTTTAAAAATGTAATTCATTTATTATTTCTTAAATCGATCCTATRGCTCATGAGATATTTTGCTAACACAGAGTCTAACGCACACACAACACTGCTACCTGCCTCTTGTCTAGTAGTATACGCATTAAAAGTAAGGTGCTGTCAGAGTTCTAAAGTAACTAAGTACAAATACTTAGTTACTGTACTTAAGTAGAAATTTTGGTTATCTGTACTTTACTTGAGTAATTATTTTTCAGTGTACATTTTACTTTTACTCATTACATTTTTACACAATTATCTGTACTTTCTACTCACTACATTTTTTAAAAAGGTAAGAAGTAGAAAGTCGTTACTCCTGTTTTTAAAAACTCCTCTCC
>NW_013953208.1:29917-31059 GCF_001266775.1 Austrofundulus limnaeus
TTTTGATACTTAAGTACAAAAATATCAGATACTTTAAGACTTTTACTCAAGTAATATTTTCAGAGGAGACTTTAACTTTTATCAAAGTATTTTTATGATAAGGTACTTGTACTTTTACTCAAGRATCATTTGAGGTACTTTATACAACACTGGGTGCTGTGTCCAGAGTCCAGCTTTTTTTTCACGCTCCTCAGTTTCGCGCCAGACGCTTGGATCTCGCGCACAGTCCCAGGAGGCTTCCTCACGCGCCACGGTGGACCAATCACAGCGCAGAGTTTCCTCGGCAGCGTCTCGTTGCTATGCAGCTGTCCAGACAGCAGACTGCTCCGTCCTGTCCTGCAGCCTGAGGTAAGTTCTGCAAAGTTGTTACAGCTGGGCCACAATCAAAGAGCCGTTTATTAAAGTTAAAAAGGTTTAAATGTGGGCGCTGGGCACTTTAGTTTGAACAACGAGCAGTGTMTTAGTGAACCAGAGGTCAGCCAGTAACGGTAACCGGCCCGGAGCGGAGATGGACACGCCCCTGCTATCTATGCTAGCGAGATGAGAATTGGGCCGCCATCTTGAAAGGTGCTTTGTGAAGCAACTTTCTTAGTTACGTCATTATTAGACACTGTCCTATAATAAGACGTGTGTGAAGTGATTGACAATCATATATCTGACAACACTGCTGGGAAGTATTTCAGTAAGACACAACATGAAAATGGTGAATGCATGAACTTTTGTTTGACCAGTGGAGAAGCGTGAGCAGCACAAGCATCACTCTGTCTCTGCTTTCCATCTACTTGTGCAYAATAAGTTGCAGTATTATACTGGGTGGTATTGACACATGTAGTTTCACACATCTGCAGTCGGGGTGGTTTATTCAACACCTCACAAGTTGAGTTTATAAGCCTTGACTAACAATCATGTGTGTTTTCTGGTGTAGTATCCATCCCATCCACCTATAGGGTGAGACATAAATTGAACTCCTTTTTGTTTTGTTTTAAATATTGAGTATTGAATGTATAATTTGTACAGTTAATGTGATATTTTTGCTTTTTCTTTCTGATAATGGATGCAGAGCATCATTAGTGTGAAAGGCGCTATAAACAGTAAATAAACTTTCACTTACTTACTTACTTACTTACTTACTTACTTACTTA
>NW_013953208.1:32806-34258 GCF_001266775.1 Austrofundulus limnaeus
ATTTAAGAGATGCAAATGCATGTACAAGTAAAAGAAAAACAAATCACATATTTTTTAAAAACAGTACAATTTAAATTATGTGGTAAAATATATAATTTATTAGAACTAAGCTGGAAAATAAATGTGAAGGTCAATGAAATCATGAAATATGAGGTAAAGTTCTCCTTTTTCAATTTAATTGGTGCATTTTAAGTGTATTTATTTATATGTATATTTGTATTTGTTTATTTATTTGATGGTCCGTTCATATATTACTGCATTTATTTCTAATTATGTCAGATTATTTTCTGCTTTCTCTGAATGCTTTTTTTAATTGAAAAGAAAAAAATACAACAATTGAGCAACAGTACATCCCCTCCACCCCCAGGGGGCCCCAGCACACAGTGAGAACTACTGCAGACGTGTACAGTTGTGTTCTGGTCCATTAATTAGCCTACAGCATTCAGTAATTTCTTCATAGTTGTGGCGAACTGAACTGGGTCTAAATTAATATGTTGGGAGGCTCATAATTTTGTATTAACACATTTTTCATGATACCTCAGTCTTCTCAGGAAGGCTGCCAAAATCTCACCCAGAAACAGTCAGCTGTTCCAGTGTTTAACCCTGACCGGTGGACACGCCTCTTGCCGTGTGTTCAGCCAATCCCGTCACAGAGTGGTCAGCATGCTGACCAATGAACGCAGCTGTTCACATGACTCCGTCTGCCGGCCGGCCGGCTCTGTTTTAACGTGAAGCTGCCAGAGATATGTGTCAGTTGTAGGTCTGTGAGGCACGGATAAGATCGAGAAAACACCAGCAGTTTTTTCTCTTCACAGCGGAGGATTTGGATTGAATGTTAAACATGACTTTTGAGGAACTAAGTGGAGATTACTCCCAGGAAAGGTAAACAACGGAAGCCAGGATTCCTGTTTGTTTATTTTCTGCAGAAACAGCTCGTGCCCAACTTTGTTGCACGCGACTTGTCTTCTTTGTGCTGCTAGCTAACATCTTAGTTTTAGGTGATTTTTAAAATGAACTCTCAGCTCGATATTAACAGTCTTAGATCGAGTTTATTCTGTTYTCATTAATGTTTTATTCCTTTGAGGGTAAACCTAAGCCTACTTCAGGTCCTGAGTTAAGTTGTTGAGATTCAGTAGTTAGCAAGAATGGCTGCTTACAGGAGAGAAATATATCTGACTCCAAGAGAATTAATCTGGGTTACAGGATGGATCATTATTAATCTGTGTTACAGGATGGATTATTATTAATCTGTGTTACAGGATGGATTATTATTAATCTGTGTTACAGGATGGATTATTATTAATCTGTGTTACAGGATGGATTATTATTCATCTGTGTTGCAGGATGGATTATTATTCATCTGTGTTACAGGATGGATACAGTGGTCATAGTTTTATAAATTATTATTAATCTGTGTTTCAGGATGGATTATTATTAATCTGTGTTACAGGA
>NW_013953208.1:36448-38245 GCF_001266775.1 Austrofundulus limnaeus
GGTTGTATACAGTGGTCATAGTTTTATTTAATCTGTGTTACAGGTTATATACAGTGGTCATAGTTTTATTTAATCTGTGTTACAGGTTGTATACAGTGGTCATAGTTTTATTTAATCTGTGTTACAGGTTATATACAGTGGTCATAGTTTTATTTAATCTGTTTTACAGGATGGATACGGTGGTCAAAGCTTTAGAAGAGGTCCTGACCTCTGCCTTGCCACAGGGCTGCATCACAGTCGGTGTTTACGAGGCAGCCAAGTCCCTGAATGTGTGAGTACAGATGTTACAACTCTGACACAATCTGATAGTTTATTATCAGCCTGTGGCCTACCTAAAGGCAATGACTTTGCTTTAGTTTTAGTCTAAATGTGTGGCGTGATAGTCAGTGGGTGATAGGTCTTAAATCCAGTACGTTCAGCAGCAGGTTACAGTTGTTAAAAACCAGACTCACTGTGTTTGTTTGACCCACAGAGACCCTGATAATGTGGTTCTGTGCATTCTGGCCACGGACGATGATGACATTAAAGACGTGGCGCTGCAGATCCACTTTACACTCATCCAGGCCTTCTGCTGTGAAAACGACATCAACATCCTGAGGGTGAACAACACCAGGCGCCTGGCAGAAATCCTGGGAGGAGGAGGGAAGCAGAGCGGGGGCGAACCTTTGGACCTGCACTGTGTTCTTGTAACTGTAAGTCCTGTTATCCATCACTCTGCCTTTGTGTTTGGTACGTTGGGATCACCACGTGACGTGACCCCTGTGCACCTGAGTGAAACTGTCAGTCAGAGGAGAACTTGCCTGGACTTGTATGACATGTGATGAGTGTGTATACGACTCGTCCTACGTGTGTAACACTCGTAACGAGTTGAATTAAAACTTTTAATATGGTTACAGAGAAGCGCTGACATCTGCACAAGAAGCCAGTGTTTAAAAAAGCTGCCACTAACATCTGATTTTTGTTATAATTTAGTTGATAACATAATTAAAAGAGCTTAAAATGTGCAGATTAACACCCAGGTGTTGCAGGTGTTCCCCTGCTGAAGCCTGCTGTAGCAGGCGAACACCTGCAACACCTGTGAGAAAAGAGCCATAAGAATTATTACAAGAAAGCATCACTATCACCCATCTAATATATTGTTTCATCAGTTAAAGTTATTAAAATGTTATGAGTTGGTTGATTATAACATTCTGCAGGTTATGTATGACTCACAGAAATGTGTTGCCGTCAAACATCCAATCACATTTTGTTAAAAGGGAAAGCTGCTATAATTTGAAGGGAATAAAAATGTTTATTAAACCAAAAATCAGAATAAATTTGAAGGACAGATGCACTTCAGTAAAAGTTATAAGACTGTGTAATAATCTGGAGGATGACCATAAAAGCGTTGGATCAGTGAATTCATTTTGTCACATGGGCCAAAATCATACAGTCAGAAGGAGCTGAGGGCCAAAAATAGTTTTCCTTCACCTGCTCAACAATAAGCTAAGCGTTGAATACTTAAATTAAACAAATAAAGTGGTCAGATTTATTGCTGCAAATGAATCTAGATCCAGAAATTTAAAAGTGTTTTGCAGGTTTTCATTATTGAAAGAAATTTTGCAATTTTCTAGGTTTTAATTGGGGAATAAAGAACCCAATTTAGTCAATTCTGATCAATAAAATCAGGATTTATGTCACTGTTTTGTTGAAAATGCTTGCTGTATTCAAACAAATTTAATAAATTAATTAAAAGCAGATTGGAGTGCAACAAAATCAGCTTTTCAGTAGAAGTATGTAGATAGATGTGGACAAAGC
>NW_013953208.1:38995-40517 GCF_001266775.1 Austrofundulus limnaeus
AAATGAAATGAATAAAAAAATAAAATTAATTATATTAGATATAGATTAATTTTTTTATGATGTGTCAATAAATGATCATAATGAAGGTCATGGATTATGYAGCTGTAATTAATAACTGTGTTTGTTTTCAGAGCCCACTCTCCACATCCTGGAAGGACCCGGCTCTGAGCAAACTGAACCGGTTCTGCAGAGAGAGCCGCTGCATGGACCAGTGGGTTCCCATCATCAACCTGCCTGAGCGCTGAAGCTGCGAACACTCCACACCTGTCCAGAAACTGCTTGTGTCTGCACAGGAGTGCTGGAAACCCAGACCAACCACCCGTCTGTGTGGGACGTCACCAGTTTCAGAGAAGTTCCCCTTTGGACCGGGCTGTTTGGAGTTTACAATCCAGAAGAGATGCAGAGGGACTGTCAGAGGTGGAAACGATACAAAAAAACTAAAAACAAAGAAAGCATGTGTGCTTTTGAATTTTCAGCTCGTAGGATGTGCAGACGGATTATATCATAAATGTTTGGTACCGCRTCTGTGGCGAGTCCAGAGAAGTGGGGAGAAGCCAGAACACGGAGCTGCTGAGCGGACCGAGCCTCTCTCTGCAGAAACCCAGAACTTGTTGAAACACTGGACCTTCTGTGACTTGATTCAAAGTGTTTGTGTTGCTGTTGTCATGGTTTCTAAAGGGAAAGGGTTCCACATCCGGTGAAGACGTTCTGTGTTCAGCGTTCATTTTCCAGCTGGTTCCTTTGTTACTGTTTAAGTTATTTTTAATTATATTTAAGCATATTTATGTTCTTTTTTACCGATTTGAGAGATCTGAAACGAAGACACTTTGGTTTTGCTGTCAATAAAAACCGTTTTGAACTAAAGTTTTGAGTTATTTTTCTCCCATGTCCTCGCTGAAAGGCTGAACCTGCAGCAGCAGGTGTCACGTGTGGATCAGGGGGGTCAGGATGGACCGCCGTGGCCCCGGACCACAATAATCCTCCCTGCTCTGTGAGCAGGCCCGCTTCTGCCTGGCTCAGCAGGACCGTGTGCATTCATCCAGACCTGCTGGCCTTTCACCAACTCTGATGTGTCGCTCCCTTTTTGTGCATTCCCAGAAAAAGTGCCAGAAAACTGCAGCCTGGCTGCAGCACACACACACACACACACACACACACACACACACACACACACACACACACACATCACCACACTTTTTTTTATAATTAAACTTCTGTTTGAGCTTACGTTTGACTGAAGCGTAAACTAAAGCTTCAGGTGGTTTATTGTCTGAGCCGTGTCACAGCAGCAGCTCAGTTTCCAAACTGATGATGTCACCAGGCTGATGTAAGGCGGGCAGCCCTGTCTGAAAGTGCTGAGTCATGATAAGAGCAGGGACGGCCCAGTGGCCTTCAGTGTTGTATAAAGCAGAGGTTCCCAAACTTCGTGTCTTCTGACCCACTAAATATCCATGGCCAAAACTTGTGACCCCAAATATTACTGGTCTGAGTACATGGACTTAATTAATAACCCTAAAAACAC
>NW_013953208.1:42902-46497 GCF_001266775.1 Austrofundulus limnaeus
GCAAATTTGTCAGAGGAACCCCGCAGTGACATCCTAATTTTCTCAAGTTTAAGAAAATAAACAATATCCCTCAACCAATGTATAACAGAAGGAGGTTGTGGTGATTTCCATTTAAGAAGAATTATCCTCCTTGCAATAATGATCATAAAGGATAAAGAATTTTCTTGGMAAGAGGACAAAGGAGACGGCCCCGAAAAACCTCCAGTTTTAATTGTGTTCTTTTAGTTAGACTTAGACATGTCTACATGTCMGCTACACTCACCCTTCAAATATATTACTTTGGTAAATCAAAATTAGTCAAATTTATGAGTTGGTTTATTATATTTAGCAGATTAAGTATAAGGCTCATAATTACCTTTAAACATCCAGTTATATTTTGTTAAGAGAGAAAGTTCTTAAAGGATTTGAGATGTTTATAAAACCTAAAATTCGAACAAACTTGAAGGACCAATGATGTTCAAGGAGTAAGACTGTGGAATAATCTGGAAAGTGATTATAAAAATGTTGGTTCGAAGTATTTCTTTAAATGAATGATAAAGATAAGTTTGTTAAAGAAGTATTAAATTGTAAAAGTTGCGTGAGAAGGAATTGAAGCTTTTATTTTGTTTTGTTTCTTGATTATTATTGCTTGAAATTAATTAAGATATAAGATTTTTCTTCTTTCTGCCTCCTTTCATTTCATTTTGGATTAGTATATTTCTTGTTGTGWATAAAAACATTTTCTAAAGACCATAATGTCATAATAAAATGTTAATGTTGAAAAATGTGTTTCAGTTGCAGTACACAGTAGATCTGTCACATCTGATACGTCCTGCTGGAGTGTGGCGTGATTRGTGTCATGTGACGGTGAGATWMGGTCACGTACAAACTAACAGTGTCAGAATGGTGTATATACTTCTTATCCAACCTCAGTTAAATTCAGAGGCACAGTTTATCTGAAGAGTTTTTKGATAACAAGCCAAAATGAAATAAAATAACGACTTTCTACTTCTTACCTTTTTTAAAAAATATGAGGAGTAGAAAGTACAGATAAATGTGTGAAAATTTAAGGAGTAGAAGTAAAAATTAGGCTGAAAAATAATTAAGTAAAGTACAGATAACCAAATTTTCTACTGAGGTACAGTAACAAAGTATTTGTACTTAATTACTTTACAACTCTGCTTTYGTCAAATGTGTGTCTGACAGCTGAAGCTTGGACCAAACTGGGTCCAGCAGGACAGTGATCACAAACACACCAGCTCATATAACAGAACAGGTCAGAAAGACAAAAAAATAAAAAAAAATCAATGCGTTGCAGTGGTCTGTTCAAGTCCAGGTCTCAGTGGGTCTGAGAGGACTTGGAGAGCTGAGGTTTAATGAATGTTCTCCATGATGGACCGAAGCTGTCCCTACGTCCTCCTCAGTGCTGTAAGAGACTCAGAAGATATTCATGAAGTTATTGTTGCCTAAGGCTCTTCACAGTAAATTATGGAAGGTTCTGGCTGTTCAACAGTTCTGGGTCTTCTTCGTTGGATTGGAGCAGATGTTCTAAAACCTGTAGATACTTTTCTAKRTTAATGGAGTCTTTCCAGATGTGTAAGCTGTCCTAAGGCTGTAAATGCACCCCCATACCATCAGAGAGGCGTGCTTTTGAACTGTGAGCTGATAACAGGCTCTTAGTATGGAGGATGTGGTGATTTCGGTTTCAGGAGTTTCAAATTTTGACCCCAGGACAGTCCTCCTCTTTGCCTCGGTTCATTTTAAACCATCAATGACGACAGCACAGGTTCTGGATGGTGCACATGTCTTCTTCTTTGTGTGATAGAGCTTCAAGCAGTTTCACAAACAGTGACGTGTGGAAGTGTTCCTGAGTCCATGCAGTGATGTTCAGAATGGAGCCAGACCTGTTTTTAATGCAATGGCCCCTGAGGGCCCAAAGATCACAACCTTCCAATTAGGAACTTAGTTCCTAATTGGAAGGTTGTGATCTTTGGGTTGTTGGGTTGGTTGTGATCTTTGGGTTCATTCGATTGTTCGTTCGATCATTCGTTCGTTAGTTCATTAGTTCGATTGTTTGTTTTTTTGTTTGTTCATTCAATCGTTCGATTGTTCGTTCGTTCGTTCAATCATGTGTTTGTTTGTTTGTTCGATTTTTCGTTCATTCGTTCATTCGTTTGATTGTTCGTTCGTTCATTCGWTWGATTGTTCSTTRGTTCGTTCATTWGTTAGATTGTACGTTGGTTCATTTGTTTGTTAGATTGTTCTTGCGTTCGTTCGTTCGTTTGATTGTTCGTTCGTTCATTCGTTTGATTGTTCGTTCGTTCGTTCATTWGTTAGATTGTACGTTGGTTCATTTGTTTGTTAGATTGTTCTTGCGTTCGTTCGTTCGTTTGTTCATTCGATTGCACGTTCGTTCGTGTGATTGTTCTCTCGTTCGTTCGTTCGATTGTTCGTTCCTTTATTCGTTCATTAGATAGATTGTACGTTCGTTCGTTTGTTAGATTGTTTGTTTGTTCGATTATTCTTTCATTCATTCGTTCGATTGTTCGATTGTTTGTTTGTTTGTTTGTTCAATTGTTTGTTTGATTGTTCGTTTGTTCGTTCGTTCAATTGTTCGTTGGATTGATTGTTCGATTGTTCGTTCGTTTGATTGTTTGTTCGTTTGATTGTTCATTTGTTCGTTCGATTGTTCGTTCGTTCGATTGTTCGTTCGTTCGTTCGATTGTTCGTTCGTACAAACAAACAATCGAACGGACAAACGAAAGAACAAACAAACGAACAATTGAACGAACGTTCGTTTGTTCATTCCATTGTTCGTTTGTTCGTTTTTTCGTTCGATTGTTTGTTTGTTCGATTGTTTGTTTGTTTATTAAAGCTGAACATTGAGCTCCAGGTTTTTGGAGTATTTTGTAAGATTGTTTGTTCTGATCCAGGCAGTTAGTCAGACTGATGTGTAGAGGGCTCTGCTTTATTTAGTTACTTATTGTAGTTATTTAGTTTAGTTAGCTAGTTGTGGAAAATATTGGTTTCTGAGATCTGCAAATAATTGCTTTAATTTACCATCCATCTGTTATCTATACCTGCTTCTTCCTTTCAGGGTCACTGGTGCCCATATCCAGCAGTCACAGTGTGAAGTACAARCTGGACAGGTCTCCAGTCCATCACAGGGCCACACATAGACAAACAAGACAACCATTCACTCTCTCACTCACACTTAGGGACAATTTATAGTTATCAATTAACCTAACAGTCATGTTTTTGGTCTGTGGGAGGAAGCCYGAGTACCCGGAGAGAACCCACGCAGAGAGAACATGCAAACTCTACCCAGAAAGGTCTCCGGGTCGGGATTTGAACCAGCGACCTTCTTGCTGAGAGGCATAAACTCTTCCAACTGAGCTACAATCACAAAAGCCCAAATGTTTACACTTTTCATTTTCACACTTTTAATTTACAGTTTGCACAATCTCCTACCATTTTTTGACTTGAGTGTTTGTTCCACAGAAGTTGCATTTAAATAATTATAAATATGTGACCCATCATATCGAAATGAGGATTAAGTTAAATTTGGTCCAAATGATCTAATTACATTTTCAGATTCTTGTCTTTAAAAGCTACA
>NW_013953208.1:46512-47762 GCF_001266775.1 Austrofundulus limnaeus
TATGACTTAATTTGTCTTGTTGGTTACAATAATACATAAATATTTGGTCTGAATCCTAATTTTATGTCATTTTAATGAGGAATTTTTAATGTTCTTATAAAGYGGAAACCTCAAATTATATTTAGATATTGAGATTTACCAGCTAAAAAGAAACAAAACTTTACTAACTCACAGGGAAAATCTCAAAATTTTAATGTGTTTTTCCTCAAAATCAGTTTTCTTTTGTTGTTGCTACTGCTCAAAAAAATGCTTCAAAACTTTGTTTTATGATTATATTTCAGACAGTTCATTCAAATGATACATTAATAAGGCTTTTATTCATTAAATTTTGACAAAATTCAATTTTTGTTAACATTTTAGTTAAAACACTATACTATATCTGCCTATTTCTCCATAAACCACCTTTAGACTTAACCCTTGTTTCGATGTGACGGCTCACATTTTATGTTTTTAAATCCTGTTTTTCTGTGTAAGACTTGTTCGAATGTGTGGGRCGAAATTGGCAGCGCACTGCTCCACATGTGAGTTCACATGTGCGATGGGTTGAATGCAGAGACTCAATTTACCCTCGCGGGACGATAAGGGTCAATTTTTTMTAACTTTCATTTTACAATAATCTGGAGCACAGAGCAGAGTTTCACAATGTGATAAGCTCTGCTATAAATTCTTGCATGTGACACAARGCAGAGGGCTTATTGTAAACCTTTAGAAACTGTATCATTGCTCACTGTGCCAAATCATTCTGCTGCTCAGATTATGGCAGAGGGCAAACGTTTTATTCTCACAATGTTGCAAAACAGCTGGAGAACCAGTCATAAACYTGCACACATTTGTTATTTTAGGCACGCAGCCAAAGCTAACGTACATTTTGTCTCATTTAGTGAAAAGTTTCTTCAGCTTCCAGGCAACTGAACTGTGCAGCTTCATGCTGAGAGGAGCAACACATTTATATGTTCATGAATAGTAACTATTAGATCCATCAAAAACAAGAGCTTCCAGCAGCAGCAGGAAGTACAYCCTCCTAAATGTTCTGTAACAGCTGTTCGCTCTAGGTTTGTTTAGTTTGAAGTGCGCATTTTTCATATTCAGAGATCATGACWCCAGTGCATGCAGATGTACTCACCACCTTTGCAACAAAGCCCCAGTTTTTACCTTCAGAAGCTACAAAATTAATTAAACAACCAGGAAAAGGTTGCTGAGGTTCTTCTTCCATGAAGCAGCTCTGTTGTCCTCCATCCATATTTTCAGTT
>NW_013953208.1:50487-51939 GCF_001266775.1 Austrofundulus limnaeus
CTAATGGTGAACATGTGAATTTGTTAATAAACCGGTTGGCACAACAGTGATAAACGACTTTTGCGAGGGAACGCAAAACTTTTACATGTGAATGCAAAAAGAAAAAAAAAACATGTCCCCTCGCGGGCTCTGTACCATTCAATATGTTACAGTTRACATTTCAAGTGAAACTTTGTCATTTCCATGTTTAAAGAACTTTATACAAGTTGAAAGACAATCTTCTTTTTATTTATGTTAAACTGTTGCAACAGCTGTATATTTGATTTGACCCAGTCAGAGGGGCCGTAGGTCTATGAGGAAGGAGACACCTTGTTCTAAATAAATGTTTTTTAATTCATTGTGTAATGTTCTAACTCAGTACTCTGTATCAGTGAGTACCCAAACTGAAGTACTCAAACTTGTACTCGTTTTTGAGAAAKGCTGCTATCGGGACACCCCTAATTTTGATTAAAAAACTTTTTTTTTGTATTGCGAACGTTTTTGTGATAGTTTGGGGAAAAATTCATGCACAGAGCCACACAAAGCTGTAAGATAATATTGAAAAAGTAGAAAAATCTGAAAACTTTCTGCAGCTCCAGGTTTGATCCTAACAGACCAACCAGCTGTGTGTGCTGTGAGGAATGGACGACACACGATGGTGTAGTAGGAATACTTCACTTTATTCATCTGAATCACTTGTCCATTCAAAGATTGGTACAWTAATACAGACATTTAAAAAAGCAGATTTTAACACTTAAATTATCTCTCAACAGTACAATCAGAGTGTTAGAGTCACTGTGACATTATCACATGGTGGTGGCATATGTACGGATTTATTGCAGGTAAAAAAAAATTAAAAATACACCTGAACATAAACACTGAAGGAACATGAACAGCTGCAGGTACCTTTGGAGAAAAGGCAATAATACCAAAACTGCTGAAAAAGCGGAGCACCAGGTGAGACAGAKGTTCTGCATGGAGACACAACAGGTGAAAATACAGTTGATTTTTTTAAGTTTCTGCAACAAGGCAAACAGGAATAAGGCTTTAGAGTGAAGTCAGTTTTTACTCACACTATCTAAATAAAGAGCAGGCACCCCAACAAGCAAATCACAAGATGGAGGTCAGGTTCAATTTAAGCTCCGCCCRCACCCCACCCACACAAATGTTACATACAAACAGAGAAATATACATTAAAGACAAAATGAAAAGAGGTGTCATCACTTGTACTCACAGTGCCAAAAAAACCTTCCCACATTTTGTCACGTTGCAAACACAAACTGTCAAGTGTTTTTCTGGGATTTCATGAAACCAACACACAGAGGAGCAGGGTGGAGAGGGACGAAACTGATTCACGGGTTTMAAAGGGTCAATATCATGTAAAATCAACTTTTTTCAGTTTTATATCATGTTATAATGTTATACTCTCATAAAAAACATGTCCAAAGCCTTGCTCTGACTCATTCATCATGT
>NW_013953208.1:52261-60455 GCF_001266775.1 Austrofundulus limnaeus
TGCTTTGTGTGTAAATAAAATGGCTTTGTCCGTGTTAAAATATATTTTTAAAAATGTACAAAACTAAACATCCTACAGTGTTTTTACAGTCTTTATTTTACAGTTAAAATATATATTTATCAAATAACGTCTAATGTTACAACTAATCATGGATCCCTTTAAACAAAGGAGTTCAAAGAGTCACATTTCATTCACAAGCCAGAATACTAGTTCCCTTGTGTGTATRCACACACACAAACACACAGTTCTTGTTTTACTGGTGTTAACTTCTCCTGACAGCAGGAGCTTCCCTCAGCAGGCAAAAAGCTAAAAGTAGCCTTTTTAACCTCCGAGTCAGCACTTTCCCAGCGCAGTGAAAAACCGTCTTCTGCTGCACCTACAAACCAACGCAGGGCTCCAGCACCTTTAAATAAACACTAAAAAATCTGTCCTCAGGCTTTTACCAAGCTGAGCAAAAGCWGTTAAACTCATCAGTCCTGATGCAGAGTAAAGAGGGATTGTGTTCATGAGCCGCAGGGACACAGTGTGGAGAGAGGTTCTCACTGTGAGAAAAAACAAAAACGTGACATCACTACGTTCCCAGCAGAAAAGAGCAGCTATTAGCCTTCGCTTTGTTTGGTAGCAACAGTTGATACTGCAAATATTATGATGGTTTTGTGTACAGGGACAAGCAGAGACAGACTGAAGGACCTTTAGGACGAGYCACCTAAAGTCACCTACACCAGGAGCTGCAGGAACTAAAGAAAATTCAACTTTTCATATAAAATATTGACTAAAAATGCAGAATTAGATMATTTAAGTCACTACAAACTCATATTGCATTGCTTTCTTTTTCCATAAAATACAAACTTGGGAAAAATCTCAGTGTTGCACAAATTAAATCTTGTCTGTAAAGTTTTGTTTGCAGAGACCAGTGGCCTCATGCATAAAGGATTACACAYCTTTCACACTATAAGTTGACGTACGGACAAATTTAGAAAAGTGCACCGCACCAAAATACTCAGATGTATAAAACTGTGCGCACGCATGTTCCTGCGCAGCTTTCCTTTATACATCCCAATGAACTGAGCGCACCTGAGACTCCTCCCCTGACACGCCTCCATTTAAATCTGTAAAATAGATGTAAATGTGTCCAGAGTGTGAGATTCTCCTCAGATTGTCCTCTCTGTGGGATCAGAAATCATTTTTAGATGCAGTAAAATTATTCATTAAATGGAGAAWGAGTGAGAAAACTGTCTAAATAAGGAGTGGGGTGACATTGGTTTATGTGGCACATTTGCACGGGATAACCAAAGCCTGAGATTTTCCTGAAATTAGACAGCTCCCGAATGTGATGTCAAAGCCTGGTTAGTTGTTGTCTAGTTGAACACGTTGTTGCACGGACATTAAAAAAACAAAACAACAAACATCTAGTTATCCACTTTTTCCTCTCTCCTTTGCTCCTGCGTAGCGCTGTCATCTCCACGTACAGACCCCCACCCCACCGCCATGCGCGGGTACGACTGGTAACTTATGGATTTTTAGCAAAAATTGTAGGTTTTTGAGGCTCATTAGACGGTAAACGTCCAAAGGAGTTGACACATATGAACACCTTCCCAGCTGGCGAGGCTGCGCACGCCTGGCACGAGAATCTACCCACAGCGTGAGCCTGCTGCACTACGGCCACAGGTCAACACAGCATCAGCCAGAAGGTTACACACAGAAAAAATATTTATTCTTACCGTACACTGAGACACCATTTGCAGCCAATTTTGCTCCCTCTCTTCAGCCTTTTTTATTTTATTATTATTTTTTTATGTCGCACATAATGTGTCGGGTTTTTCCGGCCCGGGACCCAAAAGGTTTCCAACCACGTGACAGAAATAAAAAAAACTTTACAGTTTATGACTGGACTGAGGTTCGTTGATCATTTTTAAGCTGATCTATTTTCTTGTCTGAGGTTAAATGATTTTCAGTCCCGGGGTTCAGTTTCATCATCGTTCAGTTTAAACAATAAAAACTGAAACTAAAATAAAAACCTAACAGCGTGTACAGACGCTCCTTACATCCAGAAAACACAACAGAGTCGTATTTCTGAGGATTCAGGTCAGATTCATGACTTTGTGAGTTAAAACTGTCGACTGAAAAACTTTGCGTGGCTGCTGCACATTCTCACYGCAACGTTGGTTTTAATACATCKCAWRGTGGGCGTAGAAACTGAAGTACGCAACTTTTTTATGCGTACGCACCATTTATACATGAGGCCCCWGATCACTACTGGATGACTGGAGGGATTATAAACTGTGCAACCAAACAGAAAAGGATCACTGTAGTAAAATAATCATGTTTTGCTGTATAAAAGTAAAGACACTGCTCTTTAGCTCTAATAACTTGTGCTTATTTTCAACACTGAGCATAAAAAGACAGTGGAGAACTGAATCTATTCATATAATATYATGAGGGCAGAGCCACTGGGTTGGTGGTTCCAGTCTTCTCGAGTTGTAATGTAACCAAATACAAATACTTTGTTACTGTACTTAAGTAGAAATTTTGTTTATCTGTCCTTTACTTGAGTAATTATTTTTAGCCTAATTTTTACTTCTACTCCTTACATTTTTACATTATTATCTGTACTTTATACTCCTTACATTGTTTAAAATGGTAGGAAGTTGTTTCTCCTATTTCATTTCAATTTGTTGTTAAAAAAAACTATCCTGAAAAATTGTGCATCCAGGATAGAGTGAATATAATTGTGGTTGGATGAGAAGTATAAATATATACCATCCTGATACTGTATTAGTTTGTACACAACCCATCAAAGCTGCACACCTTTAGAACAAATATCTGTTGAAGAGGTCGCCTCCCAATAAATGTAGTTTGGAAAATCTAACCGTTTATTTTTACTCAATACTTTTACTTTTATTACTTAAGTACTTTTTATGTCTGAAATTTACTTTTGATACTTAAGTACAAAATAAATAGATACTTTAAGACTTTTACTCAAGTAATATTCTTTGAGGGGACTAACTTCTACACAAGTAATTTTATGATAAGATACTTGTACTTTTACTCAAGTATCACTTTCAGGTACTTTTTACAACACTGCAGTCTTCACAAGGGAGGAGCCCTGAGATTACATTTGTTGTGAATTGATGCTATATAAATAATCTGAAGTGACTATTCCTGAATGTTGAAATAATCTGCTGCAGCTGTACCACATATGAAGGTATAAAAGTACAGGGCGTGAGCAGGAAGGGACATTCTGGCGAGGCTGAAGGACTGCTGTGCCACCCCAAAGATAAGCCGAGCAGACCGGCCCCCACCCAGGCCCTTGGTTGTTCACTCTGTGAGACACAGAACTCTTTATGACTCTGATGGACATAATTCCTACGAAAGCAAACAATTCCAGGAAAAGATGCAGCCCTGCTCAATGGTCGATGGCTAGATGTTCTGACAAAACACATGGTTCAACAAATAACACAGCTCTGGTACTGATGCACAGTCACGAAACAGCCTCAGTTAGAGTTAAACTTACACTTTGCAACTTCTCAGAAACAGGCAAGCCGTGCAATCTTGCAGGTTTTCGTATGCAAAATAATTTAAAATATCTAATTTACGGTAACAACTACACAACAGGCACAGTGTCTAGACAGCTGACGAGACTGAACCCATTCCTCCAGGATTTCTAAATCCTAAATACAGACTAAATTACTTGAGGTTGATTCCTGTCCAAATATACTATGAATGATTCCTTGTGTACAGTACAGACAAGGTGACTGACAAGTTTTGCTGCAGGAATTACAAATCTGCCCAGTGTTTTATGAAGGTTTTTGGAACGCACTAGTAGCTACAAAGACTTGCATAAAAGCTTTTAAAAATCAGCAATGAGATTAAACCAAGTGAATTTACACATGTACTAAAACATGGCAGTGAATCAGTAAGTGTACTAAAACATGCAGTGAATCAGTACGTGTACTAAAACATGCAGTGAATCAGTACGTGTACTAAAACATGGCAGTGAATCAGTACGTGTACTAAAACATGATGTTATAATGTGAACAGATACGACGCTCTGCCTCACATAATGAGACAACAGAGAAAAACTAAAGGCCTGATGTGATCTACAGTCAGCTCAATTCAAGGATTTATATATATACAAAAACAAGCTTTTCTGTGTTTTCATATTTAAAGTAACCKAAAACCTATCCCTGATTTATTTTACCTTTTGAATCCTCTGTGAAAATGCACCTAAAACTGCTGAGCAGACCCTTTCAGCACAGCAGTTTCAGTCATGCTGTTAGGCTACTGCTGAGCTGGCAAATGGTTCGTTTGTGTAATCCTAAATGTGGGTAGAGTGTGGTTTAAATATTAGGGGGGATGCAGAGTAAGTGTAGGCAAGTGAAGGTTTAATGGGTGTCTGCAAGCAGATCGTCTCTGAGAAGAAAGAGAAAGAAAACAAAACACACAGACAATCATAATTATCTTTTTGTTATTTTTAAAACACAGTTAACCTACATTTCTGATGGACAAAAAACAACATGTAGTATCAAACATGAAGGACTGAGCAAGGAGATGACCTTGGGCTTTAACTATAAACAACAGTTTGTGCAGCAAGGCATGATCTGGATTAAACTGCATCACAAGTATCTGATTTAATAACAAGTGGCCTCCAGAAKAAGAAGCAAGACTACCACCTACACAAGAAGGAATGTAGGAGTGACACTGCWACAATAAGGTGAAAGGCCTTCTCTTTCCATTGATCCAACTGTCTCTGATACTCTGCATTCTTTCCACAGGAGAGGCAGGATGTGACAAACTAATGAAAAATCTGCTTTTCATCAACAAGAAACACTGAGACAACAGGATGACAAACGTCACAGTGACACACAAACTGCCACGAAGGAATCCCAGCCACCTCAGTGATATTATTAGCAGCATGCACTAAAAATAACCCACAGGTTTGTGTTTTCACCATCAGTTTAAAAACTACTCAAACTGTAATGGTCTGAATGCCAGCTGGCCATCATCCAGATTAGCAGTTTCCACGGTGGTGCCTGTGAGCCTCTAGTTCAACAGTGAAGGGCCATTATCAAGCCCAGAACAGCCCAAAACAAACAGAGGCCTATGGCAGATAATCACGCTCAGACGTCACTGCAGACGCACGAAGGGCGGCGAGAAGGAGACATGAACGAGTGCCAGGCAGGCAGCGTCTATCTGCTTTAACCTCCACAAAACAAATCTCACTGTTGCACCAAACGTGCAGAAGAGGAGCTGAGAGCACGCCATGTGAAGTGTGCTGGGAATGCATGCAGAGAAGGGATAACTGGTTGTGGGGTGGGGGAGCTGTGCACCTCCAACTGAGACTGGCAGAGATAAGATTCAGTGTGTGTGTGTCTATGTGTGTGTGTGGGGTGGGTGGGGGTTCAGCTGGAGATACAGGCCTGCAGCTGTGTGTATGTTGCACTTGGTCTCATGCCAACAATCCACTGCTGGCGACAGGAACGCCATAAAACTTAAAGCTATTGTGAGTGGGCTGCCTTCAGCCTCGCTCCCTCTCACCAGTGAAAGCTGCTATTCATGATGGAGGCAGAGAGATACCAAACAATGGATGTCCATTTCTGGCGCAACACAGCCCTGCCTATATGGAACAATAAACAAACATTTTCAGTCTTTCCAGTCCCCGCCCCTTAGCCTGACTGACCACAGTTGTGTTATCGCTGCAGCAAAGGCTGTAGAAAGCAGAAGGCCAAAGGTCTGCAGTGTTGATAATTAGTTGGAGGCATTAAAAAAAAACTTTATGATTGGATGGAGACACTGATGCATGGACGTCATAGAGCTCAATAGAAAACAACTTAAAGGTTGTAAATGGGTAGTATTTTATGGAAAGAGGAAATGGGATTAATCAGAGGGTGACATCTGTGGGGATGATGTGTTTGTGAGGTAAATATTGAGTTTGTGTCCCCGAAGGAGCAAAGTCCATTTCTGTGAGAGGATTTTGGTGCTYTTCACCTGTAAGCTCAGAATAAACACACTCAGTATCCAGGAACAAGTTCAAATCTAAGAGTAAGCAGTAAAACTGCCTTTGTTCATCTTATATTTATCCACAGTAGTGCAGGGTTGTGACACTGAGCAGCCATGTCACTTGGCTAACAAAACTTTAATGGTAATAACAGCTTCAGATCCCAAGCTCAAATCGAGAAGAGCAGCCAGTTCTGTCAAACAGGAAGAGACGTGTGGTGCTCTAGGCAGTTCAAATATATAAAAAAAACATTATTTGCAGAAAAGCTTTTTTATTCTGCTGGTTAAAAAACAAAACCAKCTACACTCTGGACGTTTTTTTATTAAAATGTTTGGTCTCTTCTSCAAGAGACGTCTTCAGGCTTGACTGAACGATAAAAGGATTAACGATTAGATTGGACTGATGATGTGAATTTAACGAGATAAGAATTTGTGCCACCATTTTGYCTGAGTTAGGTGTAATAATGGGAATCAGAATGACTGTAAACATCAATAAAAAAAAACTGAACTCAGCAAATTCCTTAAACTTGTTTTGTTTAACAGTCAGCATGTCAAAGAACAAGGCGTTACATTTCATCAGTATTATTCCATATTAGCTCATAAATAACTGAAAATGTGACTTTTTCAGTTGTATGTGTCAGAAAATAGTTCCTAAATCAAAACATWTCTGTGCTAAAGTGATAAAATAACAACCACAATAAAGTAAACTGATAACTCCCAGAAACGTAAATAATTACATAGAACCATCACTTTCAATTTACTTTAGTTGGTCCAGAATAAAGTGGGACAGACCACTGAGATTTGTTATAACTTAATAACTGTTGATGAGACAGATTGTAACATATTGACAAGAACATTACATGTTACCCATGTTGCATGTTTGCCATGTAATGTACATTACATGTTACACATGTTACATGTTTACCATGTAATATACATTATGTTACCCATGTTACATGTTTACCATGTAATGTACATTACATTTTACCCATGTTGCATGTTTACCATGTAATGTACATTACATGTTACCCATGTTACATGTTTACCATGTAATGTACATTACATGTTACATGTTTACCATGTAATGCACATTACATGTTACATGTTTACCATGTAATGCACATTACATGTTACATGTTTACCATGTAATGCACATTACAGGTACATACACACAGCCCTATATTGTTGAATAATTCAGACAACATTGCACTACTTTTTTGAAATTAAAAGTTGACATTGTAATTTTTACCTACTTTAAAAAAGTATTCTGTAATATTTAGAACTGACTTTCACTCATTATTATTTTGTTCTGTTTTGTTTTTGTTTACACTTGTGTTAATTAAAAGCTAATAACAGAACTAAGACGGCTGCAGGACTAGACAGACCAGTTTGTTAACATCATAAATGAGTTCTTGTCGTCTGAGAGTTGTTTATCTTTAAATCAAATAAAATAAAATGTTTGAGCTCGAAACAACAGGCTGAGACGGAGTGCACTCCTCTCAAATTTGGTAATGGCCCTGTTAAACATAAAAAACTAAACAACTGGACTTCTACTCTGCAGTTGAAAATGTTTTGCTTCACATCCGGGAAACTGGAGTTTTACACTTTTAATCTGTATGAGAAGCCCAGTTATGTGACCTAGAATCACATGGTGATTAGACTAAACGCCTCATAATGTTGGGTCATTAGGGTCTTTGTAAGTCCGGCCTACAGAGAGATGTTTTGGTCACGTGCATGAAGGTGTGAACTAGAGAAAAACTGACAGGGTATCAGGCTCAGTGCTYCATTGTAAATGTCAGGAAGTTGAAATCTCAGAACTACTCTGTTTAAAGTTGTTTTCTAGTTTCTAGTCCTCTTAAACCATCTGTCTTCTCTGTCCTGAACATGTTGGTCCACAGCTGAGTCTGGTCCTGATGATCTGCTCTCCTGTGTTGAACCATGCATCTGTATCTAGAGGTCTGTACCTTCCTCACAGCACTGAACTGCAGACATCCCACACCAAACTAGTGAAATTCTTGATCCAGAAGTCAACAGATTAGCTAGGACAGTGTGGGTTACTGTTCTGAAACTCTTGAATCATCCTCTATGGAGCCCGCGAGGGGACATAGGTTTTTTTTTCTTTTGCGTTCCCACGCAATACCTTTGCGTTCCCTCACAATACTTTTGCGTTCCCTCGCAATACCTTTGCGTTCCCTCA
>NW_013953208.1:61104-62756 GCF_001266775.1 Austrofundulus limnaeus
ATATGACATACTTCCATGCGTGGCTGTGTGATATATTCATTCTGAAGCTGAATTAAAGCAGAAGGCTAACTCGCTAATGGTGAGCAGGTGAATTTGTTAGTAAACSGGCAGYCACAACAGTYATAAACTACTTTTGCGAGGGAACGCAAAAGGTATTGTYAGGTAACGCAAAAGGAAAAAAAAATCTCCCATGTCCCCWCGRGGGCTKAGWAATCCTCTATAGCCAAATAAAGGTTTAAAAAAGTGTGACAAATTGCAGAAGATATTAGGTGAAACAGGGTCAGGACACAGAAAAAACATTTCAGACTGTTCAAGAAGTTTGAAAGCCAGCCAACAGGAAGTGTGGAAGTCACTTGACATTTATCTGACACGCTCTGTTTACTGCCAAACTCAGTGATCCACATCATCTGGAAGTCTACGGGAACAACCGTGGCAGACGTGAGGTTAACAGGCTGATTATTATWCATGAGCACTCCAAATGAGTTGCACAGGAAAGAGGAACCCAGACAAGTGTAGATGAAAAACACTGTCAAATAAAAATCAGCAGAATTTCTGTTGGTGCTCATGTGATCAGTGTCACAAGGAACCTCCAAGTCACTCTGACAAGTGCAAAATCATGATCTGACCCCTCTGACAGTAAGATACTGTAAAGGGATTAATTTTATCAGATCATAAACACACTCGCACAATAAACTCTGAAAAAGATGCATGTGCTACTGTTTCAAAGTCCAGGAAACGATTTTATGATACCAGCAGGACACAGATGAAGGCCTTAGATGGAGCTGAGAAGTAAAACTTTGTGACACATGTGACTCCGACGAAGAAATGACTCATTCCAGAGAAAAGGGTTGTCTTCCTGAAGAAACAAGAAATGCATGTCACCTGCCTGATTTCATGACAGAATTTGAAACTGACATCATCTTGTGATGAAAAATGTAGCTGTAGCTGTTTTGGTCAAACCTTGTAAATGATGTTGGTCGAGGCAGATGGTCTCCTGTCCTGAGCCTGGTTCTGCTGGAGGTTTCTTCCTGATTAGCAGGGAGTTTRTCCTCTCCACCGTTTGCTCAGGATGGGAGACTGTGATGAAGTGATTCAACACAATCTGCTGCTTTCTTCTTTACATTGTTCTTTTTATGTACAGTGTCCTGAGACAACATATGTTGTGACTTGGCGCTATATAAATAAACTTGAAACTTGAAACCTAAACTTGATGTTATGGACAGTCTCACTCAATATTACAGGACCTTGAGTGAGCCGTTACATGTAGAAGTATGCATTAACAATCACTAAGTTTTAGCTCGATATCTATACCGTGTACCTGCAAAATGGGGGAAAATCTGTGTAATTTATGGACAAACTGTACAACATACAGCATACACACTGTTCATAAAGTAGAGCTGCAACAATTAGTCGACATAATTGAACACACATTATAAAACTTAGTTGACGCAGCATTTTAATGTCAACAAATCTTATTATTTACCCACGTAAATGTTCAGCTGCAATGCAACCTATGAACTGCTGTTGCATTGTTTACTATTACTGAAAATGGCAGCCTGTAAACCACAGAAGAAGCCGCGGACAAATCAAAAAAGTGATATTAATGGTGGAACAGAAAGACTAACCCTAACCCAAAGGGGTGGTGGTGGTGG
>NW_013953208.1:64169-65621 GCF_001266775.1 Austrofundulus limnaeus
AGATAAGTGTTACTTATAAATTATATATTTTTCTGGTATAAATCTGCTGTTTTACATGACTTTTGAATGAAATTAACATAGTTATTAGTTCACTGTAAAAACATGACAGATAATCTGTGAAACAGATCCAGTTCAGCTGCTGTTTATCTGTTAGTTTCTATGTTTGCTGTGAGCTGTTGTCCTGTTTGGTCTGTTTCTGCTCCTCCATGATGTCACAGACACTACCAGTGGACAGGATGGGCGGGGCTCAGTCTAGTGATCTTTATATTTAAGTCTGTGGTTCCAGCACTATCACAGTATGCTGATTAAGATTCTTAGTCCTCCAGGACATGACAAACAGGAAGACTTTCTTAATGTAAAACAGGAGATATCCACAGGTTTGAAGCTTTGTTGATGTCTGTTTCCTTTTCTTTCTACCGTCTTTGTCGGGACCAGTTTGATGCTRAGAATTTATGTATTGTAAATGACTCTCAGTAAACTCCAAAAAAGTAAAACAATAATCCGGAATTACTCCATTAAAAAATGAAAACCTATTCTAACGTCARTGAAGATGTTTTTTCGGGGAATTCAGAGTAACTGTGGGGAACAGGAATTCCTGTCATGCCGATGCCAAAAATACTTCTTGTTTTGTTTTGCAAAAGTTTTCCACATTAGACCTTTAGGAGAGTAGAAAAGAAAAATGCAAATAGGAATTCCCCCCAATTCCATTCAAGGTGACACAAATACACCAAGAAGATCCATTACTTGCAGCAGAACATGAAAGCTGAAAGTCGGCCTTTATTTTGAACGTGCTTCAGACAGGAAGTGGGACTGACCCACCGGCTTTGACTGAACGCCTTCCGCCACATAAAAACAGACACAAAGGCCCACAAGTTACAATTAATCAGAGCCTACATCAATGGCTGCTCTCACAGTTTCTAAGACTTGTTTGGTGCAGGAAGAGGCTCACAGAGTCACACTGGGGTCACTTCCTGGAACCTCATTATAAAACATGATCCTTAACTCGCCCTCACACATCGTTCTTCTTCTCTTCATTTCTCATCACAATCAAGGTCCTGCTGGATCCTTAATGTCAGCAAGTTTTGTTTATTTTACACTGATTGGAAAGGATTTAATTCAATGTTAACGTCTTTATAACAACAACCAGAGGATTATAAGAAATTGTGCCCTCAACACATTTTGTACAACTTGTACAAAATCAGCAAACTACATCTATGGGGTGCCGTTTGTAAAGTTAKACAGTCAATAATTACCACCAATAGTTTTGTTTRATTTAGCTTTTTATAAGAAAAAAAAGAACAGATTTATTTTTCAAAGTCAGTTTTTCACCATATGATTCATACATTTATAAATGTCATAGTTTATTAACTAAATATTTAACTTGCAAATTAAATATTTAGTTAACATAAATATTTAACTTAAATATTTAGCTATCTACCTAAATATTTAGGT
>NW_013953208.1:65952-69099 GCF_001266775.1 Austrofundulus limnaeus
TATAAAAGGTTAAATAAAACAAAAATATTGGTGGTAATTTTTGACTGTGTAACTTTACAAACAGCAGCCCATATACATCTTCTGCAACTGTTCCATCCTGTAAATATTGCATCAAATCACATTAACAGTCTCCAGTGACAAGTGATAAAGAGAGAACGGTTCAGAAAGGTGGCAACACAAGGAGCCACTGTACAGGAGGCTTCCCTGGAGGAACCAGGAGGCCTTGTTCCAGCACGGCTCAAATAAATCACAGAAAACAAAGTCTTTCCACGCTTCTACTTTCTACTGAATGTGAATGAGGCACCTGCTTTGAGTGAATGAAGAGACACAGAGACTGTGTGAGAAATGACAAGCTGTGCATCCTGCTCAACAATAACTGTGGACCACGGCCTCCACCGATGGACTGATGGACTACAGGTGTCGTGTCCTTTTGTTTCAACTGGGCCTCAGTGAGGAAGCACACACAAGGTTATTCTTTTTTAATTTTGTTTTCCCACAGATAAACTCCAAAGAGAGAAGAGTAACAGTTTCTCTGAGAAACCCATGAGCTGATTTCAGTGGAAGCAGCTTGAAGCTGAGCCGTGATTCAGCTGCTTTCAGTTTCTTAAAACAGATCCACTCACATGCAGACGCTTTAGATTATAAAAGGAGAAAAGGTTATTATATCTCTTTTTTTATTCTCTTATTCCTGTTTGACAGGAAGCTGCTCCATGCAGGCCAAACTTTCACCCCGTCACAGGATATGTACCCAAACATGGGCACCAGGTAAAGGCATTATGAAATACAGTAAACAGCATGAAGGGGAGGACTTTCTACAGGTGTGCTTCCTGTAAGTGGGAGTGTGTCAACCAGTCCAACTGGACTAAAGCACTGCTTTTTACCTGTTTACCAAACTCAAACCTTCAGGAAACTCCGCTGATTTTTAAACATCAGGAAACATTTGGAGTTAAAGACAGGAAGTGACTTTATATGTATGACTAAAATGATTTGTTAAGGAATGTATAAACATGTAATCACTGTCTAATAAAAAACATTACAGCATTTATAACTGTGCCTCAACAAATACATGTTCAACTAAAACTGACTAATGTTTCAAAATTAATTTGTAGCTAAAATAAAATGATACCTGAGCTTTCTTTTTTAGCTGCAGTTGGCTGTGGCAGCCATTTTGAACTGGCTACAGAAGATAATCAGTTGTAGACGTGCAGCCAGGTGCGACGGTCTAACACAGTGGTMCCCAAACMTTTTATCTTCTGACCCAAAAAATATCCAGGGCAAAAACTTGTGACCCCAAATATTACTGGTCTGAGTACACGAACTTCGTTAATAACCCTAAAAACAAAGGCTACACAAATATAAATACTTATTTATACTTATTTTGTGTTTTTGTAATAATTATAGGGAAAATATTACATCACCAATTATTTTATTACCATTTAAATTGATTTCTGAAGTTGCAGTGGTTCCCAACATTTTCAGCTTTTGACCCACAAAAGAACAGCAGCAGAGACCTGAGCCCACAAATATTTTTAAATGTTTGTCTCATGTCATCTAAACATGGGCTCAGTAACAATATTTATTATTCTACATTTACATATTTCAGGCAACTAAGGCAAAAATGTAATTAATTTAGAAAATCTTTTCAGGACCCCACCTTGATGTTTCAGGACCCCACTTTGGGTCCCGACCCCAACTTTGGGAATCACTGGTCTAACAGACACACAAACACACAGGCAAAAACAATGTCCACTTCACCTTTCAGTGAAAAGTATAGAATGTGCAACTTTTACATTACAAACATTTTTGTCCATTTTCCTTCTCAGACGTTTGTCCAGAAACACAAAACTTCAAGACTGAAATTAAATTTAGCAAATTGCAACAATGCAACTCATTATTTAAATACTGCAGATGAAATTAGTTTATTATACTTTAAAATAAACTAAAGTCAGTAGTTGATATTTATCAATATTTTTTCATTTTAGGAAAAGACCGAACTTTTTTGAAGAGTTATATTTTTATTATGAAAACTAATAAGCTTGAGATTAGAGTGAATATCATCTGTCAATTAGAGAAAATATGTAAAAAATAGGACAGTTTGTTACATATTAAATTAGTTTAACCTTTTTAAATAAAAATAACTGATACTGTGCTTGCAAGTATTTATGTCTYTGAAAGACAATATTTTACCTTGTTTTATTGTTTTTAGAAAGACTTGCCCCATTCTTGCAGGACAGCAGACTTCATTCCTCCACTGTCTTTAACCACTTCTTCCTTTCAAGGTCATGGAGTTCACTAACAAGAGCTGCATGTGGCCCCAGAGCCGCAGGTTGCAGACCCCTGGGTTTAAAGGTTTTCAGTTTGTTTGGACCCCCGGCGGCCCCCCATCGTGTGTCTCTTAATACTACAGAAGTTACAGAGGGAAAAAAAAGAGGGTGTCATTGTTTAGACAGTGATGTAAACATTTTATTATTTTTATGATCTGTAAACAGTTTGTGTATTTGTTGTGTAKACTATTTGTAGTTCCTGTTTTTAACTTTAATTAAAGCTGAACCATAGCAGACAGCAAGTTAAAAGATATCAGACAGCGCCACCTTGTGGCAGAAACAAGGTACTGTGCTAAAACWGGGTTCATGCAGGTTTCAGTAAGACACATTTAAGACCTTTTAAAGACCTTTTAAGACCATTAGTGATGACATTTAAGACCAAATGGACGCATTAACAGAAACATTCAAATGCTCCCAGAAATTTTATAATAGAAACACTTTATTGCTATCATTTTAGTTATTAAAGAATAATTAATTTTAATACAAGAACAGTAAATTATTTAAATGAAACAGTCATATCTGACTGCTGTGAACAGCTCTCAACTAAGTGAAAAAATCACTGATATCAAGTCAAGTCTGATTAAAACAGACTTTAACATGTTTAACAACAAACAGTGGAGCTGACTGAACTTCTGTTTGTTCTGCAGGTAAATCAGCTGCTGTTGGTGGGGGGCTGTATGTGGGGGCTGTATGTGGGGGGCTGTATGTGAGGGGCTGTATGTGGGGGGCTGTATGTGAGGGGCTGTATGTGAGGGGCTGTATGTGAGGGGCTGTATGTGAGGGGCTGTATGTGAGGGGCTGTATGTGAGGGGCTGTATGTGGG
>NW_013953208.1:73183-74283 GCF_001266775.1 Austrofundulus limnaeus
CGCACGAATTGCAGAAACCGTGAGCACAGTTTACTAATCCGTTCGCTCAGTTTAGTAATCCGTGCTCACGGATTTCCAGCGGCTGTTTTTTTTCTCCCACTGACCCCCCGCGGGTTCCGTACAAAAGTGAATTTTGCATAATAGGTCCCCTTTAAATCCAAACCTGACTCATTGCTATTTCTGTATTTTTGTAACCGGCTGTCACCCATCTGCACCCCCCGTCACTCACACYCAGCACTCCTGGAAAGTGAACCYTGGTTCTCTGGGAGCGGTAAAGGATGTCTTCAGAATTTTAAGTATAAAATTTGGCTACATTATCCATAAATAATATAATTGTAAAACAACAACAACAACAACAACAACCAGGAGAAAGCGTAGAGCAACTTGTACATTCAGCAGTGTTTCACTTTCAGAGACAGTGGGGAAAACGTCAAACTTTTATTGTTGTTAACATTAACAATCTGCCTCTGTAGCAAAATCCTTTCCTCTGCCCTCACACAAACATTTTGTCAGTATCAGCTCTACATATTAAGTTAGTTACAGTGGGGAAAAAAGTATTTAGTCAGCACCAATAGTTCAAGTTCTCCCACCTAAAAAGATGAGAGAGGTCTGTGATTGACATCATAGTTCAGGGGTTTGCAACCTGCGGCTCTGGGGCCGCATGTGGCTCTTTGGTCCCTCTGCAGTGGCACTTTGAAGATTGGCCAAAAATAATGAAATTATTTTTTTGTTTTGTTTTTTATACCCACAACAGAAATTGTTTGTAAGCAAATATGTAATAAATACCACTAATACAAAAAGTAAAACATGTTGATTAGCTCATGCTAGCCTGTTGTTTACTTAAATAATCCAACTTCTTTCAAAGATCTTTCTCTCAAATCCATCAGAATTACCTTCAAAGAATCTGAAGACTACATAATAATAAGAATTAAGAAAAAAACATGCCTGAATAGTTCAGTTGTATAAACTATACACAGTATTTTTTTTTGTTTACATGAATATAGACTTTTCATTTGGCCTGATGGGTAAAAATAATAATAAATAATAAAATTCACATTATATTTTTTAGATTTATAATGTCACCTCCACTGGCCATAAAG
>NW_013953208.1:76275-78757 GCF_001266775.1 Austrofundulus limnaeus
GAGTTATCGCTGTGGTTTGGGGTTCAGGAAATGATCTGTTTCACCACCAGAGGGAGGATATTCCTCTGCCTGGCCTTTCTTCATAATTAAACATTTATTTTTATAAATAAAACACAGACATATGTCCATAAATGAGTTGAATGACGTCACTCTGTGATTATAAAGGCTTTGCAGAGATATTTATGGAGGCTTTTGGCCAAATATCCCTGATTTTATCACTCAGATTAAAAATAGTGATTTTTTTTCAGGTAGGTCAGAGCTTTGTTGGCCAAGCTGAGTTGTTAAACATCTTTCCAAATGTGTGGTGTTCAAGTTTCATGCAGCCAGCACCTTCCTGAAGTTATGACTAAAATGATCGGTTTTCAAGTAGAGTTCTCTGCAGTGACTACACATAAACAGACATCCAGTGACTGCACATAAACAGACATCCAGGGTCCGTCCATTTTCTGCCGCTTGTCCGGGATCAGGTCTCGGGGGCAGCAGTCTAAGCAGAGAGACCCAGACTTCCCTCTCTCCAGCCACTTGGACCAGCTCCTCTGGGGGAATCCCAAGGTGTTCCCAGGCCAGCTGAGGAACATAGTCCCTCCAGTGTGTCCTGGGTCTTCCTCTGGGTCTCCTCCCAGTGGGACGTGTCCAGAACACCTCACCAGGGAGGAGTCCAGGAGGCATCCTAACCAGATGAACCACCTCAACTGGCTCCTCTGGACGTGGAGGAGCAGCGGCTCTACTCTGAGTCCCTCCTGGATGACTGAGCTTCTCACTCTATCTCTAAGGGACTAAAAAATGTTTTATAATATATTAATTTTGTTTTATTTCTTGGGGACATTTATGTATTTGATGGAATATTTATTAATACTTTATTAATTACATTATTTATTTATTTGTTTCATTATTTATTTATTGTATTTTGAATGAAACAGCTCTCCATAAAAAACAAACTATAAACATAATAAAATATGCATGATTTGTAGTCTGTTACTGTTCATTTGATTTGTTCACAGGCTGGGTTATGTCACACAGATGAGATTAACTTCACGTTAATTATTTGTAGGGACTATAACTTTTTATTTCTTTCACGCAGAGTTAAACTCAACAAGAAGAAGCTAACGTTAGCTAAAGTTAGCTTACAGTTCTGTCATCCTGCTCTCTTGTTTTAAGTGTCATACTGCTGCACGGTTCAGTACAGCTTTCGGTACTTTTCCTTCCAGTTTGGTGAAGTCCATTATTATTGTTGGGTCACAAATAAAACTAAACAAGATTTGTGCGTTTAATTATGACGCTGTCCACATCAAAACTGCTCTCTGATCAGCTCCACTGGACCGGGGTAGAGTAGGCTGAAAGCAGCGGCGCCATCTACTGGATGAAGGCAAAACTACACTGAAATAAGGTTTAAACATGTTTTCAATTAATCGAATGGAAGAAATTTTAATCTAATAAACTGAAAGATAATATATTATGTGTTCGTTTACCTTTTAATGTGCTTAAAACCAGACAGGAATACAACAATACATGAGTGTTTGAATGTGAAAAGTATTCATACAACCACCAGGGCTGGACTGAAGGCAGCTTTATTAGGTCAGTAGCTCATCTCTGCATTCAGCCTCAAAACCAGGAAACAAGGATAATTTATAACGTTCTTTCGGACCTGACTCCGCCTCTTGTCATTGCATCATCAAAAAGGGCCACACTACAGCTGGAGCCAGGACCTTGTACAGATTTTCTGCCCTAATGACAAAACAACGCATCAATTAAYTGTTGAAAGTTTGAAAGTGAATCAGGCATGTATCTAATCTACGTACCTGCCTCTCTCAGTAACCATCTGTGACAGCCACTCAGACCAGTCTGTACATAAAATCACCAGTTTTATCACAAAAATAATCACACAATGGTTTATAAAACTATTTCATGTTTCACATAAGAAAACACTATACAATGTGTAGTGCTTTTTAAAAGTCAGTAGTAAACAAACCAATAAATTTCTTCAAAACCATTATTCAACAATCAATCACAAGTCGATTGATTGTTTGCATCCCTAACAGGCTATTCAATAAAACTGTTATTTGGACAAAAGCTACAATAAGCACCTCTGCAAAGCCTTTWTAATCGCAGTGACAGTCATATAGTCATTTACACACATGTCTGTTTTATTTCTAAAAATGAACACTTTATTACGCAGAGCTAACAGGCGATCATCTCTCTGATGGTGAAACAGATCATTTCCAGAAAACTAACCCACAGAGGAAACTCCGCCCCCTCACTAAAATATAGGAACTGTAATAAAACAGTATGAAATTAAAAGAAAGTTAAAAATAAAAGTCCCTTAAATAAGTAAAGTAGGTTTACAAAATAAGAGTGCACAAAATAAAACTACAATAAATAAATAAATAAATAAAGACATGCTAAAAATGTATTCTAATGTATTAAATTTGTTTTATTTCATGGGGACATTTATTTGATGAAATATCAATTAACACTTTATTAA
>NW_013953208.1:81316-83274 GCF_001266775.1 Austrofundulus limnaeus
GCCTCCTGGTGGACTATGTGTAAAATGCCAGAATTCATATGATGCTGCTACAGCTGATACATATTTGTTGTCAAAATACCTTTTAGTACATATGTTGTTAAAATAAAACGAACAGTCCAATGATCATTTTACTGATGTGTATAAAGACTGCAAAGGCTGAAAAATCTTGAAGTCTATATGAAATTGGAGGTAGTTTGAGGATTAAATGTTTTATGCTTTTTATGCAAAAAAAAAGTGGGGTCGTATTGTACATAAGATCGTATTATATATGAATAAATATTGTATATTTATGCCTAACTCAGACATTTTCCCTAAAACTAACCATTACTGGTCTATAGTTAACACTAAACTGAACCAGATCTTTAACTCATACCAAAACTCTAAACCTAAATAGTAACATAACAACTGAGACATTAAGAATTGGGGATTGAACTGGCAACCCTCCGGTTACTGGACGACTCCTGTAACCACCACAGCCACATGCCTTGTTTCTGACATATAAAAACTGGGCCTGCTGGAGACTTTTCTAGATGAGCGGGTGTTGGGGGGTGACGGGGAAATGAGCTGTGATGCCTTAAAAGTGGTAGGAAAAAGCTAAACTCTAAATGAATCAGATGCAGTTAAAAACTACTTGTACATTTTTTACACAATATTTGCAATTTACAGGGTGAGTCAAAAGTCACAGGACAACCTTTTATTTCAGAAACAAAGGGATAAATGAAATATCTGAACACCCTTGAGGCGGCTTATCTGTGGAAAACTTTTCCTTGCTGCTTTCCAGATGTTCTGGACGTAGCCTAAAAGACAGGCCCCCTCACCCAGTACTTGCTGGAGACTTCAAATATCATCATTTTCCCTTTTGTTTCTGAAAMAAAAGGGTGTCCTGTAACATTTGACTCATCATAAAGTTATTTTTTGCAGGAGGGAAAACTTCCATATCAGATATACTTTATATGTACCTCAGAGATAAGGAGGGGAGTGCTATCGTCCTGCTCCTCCACATCAAAACGAATCAAATGGTTCAASCATCTGATTTAGATCCTTCCTGGTCACTTTCCTCTGGAGGTTTTCAGATCTTGGTCCACTTCACTGGAAAGAGACCCCGGCAGACCCAGAATTTTCTGGAGGGATTATTTATTTCTCTGACCTGGAAAGGCCTTGAAATCACACATGGGGAGCTGAAACTTGTCTGTGAGGCAAGGAAAGTGTAGCTCCTGGATAGACGATGTTAATTAATTCATGTAATAAAAAATGTGAAGAACACTTTCTCTGTGTTGCTGGATTATGTTGTGTAGATTTGGGAATAGAAAGCTCAAGAGGATTCAGATAATACTCTAAGTTTCTGCTCGCTCTGCCCTTCACCCTCACCGACTCGGACAAGACTTTTTTCTACACAGAAAGTTTTAGAGAAGTCAGACAGAAGCAAACAAAAGCAGGTGTAGGAACTGAGCCACAATCACAAAGTGAAATCTGAAAATGGTGACATCCTTACAGAGACAAGGCCAGTGTCAGCCTGTCGCACTGCTCTGCTCACCTATCTGAGATGGCTGCTGTGGCAACACTTCCTGCTTCAGAGCGTCTGAGGTTGATGCAGCGCKGTGATCAGATGAGAACTAACAGCTCCTGACACTGAAGGCAGCCGTGAAAACAAAACGTCTACCTTCCTTTATTTTTCCCTTCGAGCGGAAACATTTCAAATAAAGCAAAATTGTTTCTTTGTGCTGCTTTTTATGTGTTGGCCTCAGTTTATAGATCCATGGTTATAACAWTTATGAAAGTAAATAAATCTGACTCTCCTAATTACCTAATGCCTGGTTCACATGGAAAGATTTCAAAGTTGTCAAACGATTTTTAAAGACTTAATAACCCCACACCAGTGTTGTATAAAGTACCACAAAGTGATACTTGAGTAAAAGTACAAGTATCTTCCCATAAAATGACTTTGGTAAAAGTTAAAG
>NW_013953208.1:84527-86424 GCF_001266775.1 Austrofundulus limnaeus
ACCTAAATAATTAAGTTGCAACCTAAATATTTAAGCTGCAACCTAAATATTTAAGTTGCAATCTAAACATTTAGCTTGTCAACTAAATATTTAATTTGTAATTTAAATATTTAGTTTATAAACAATGACATTTACAAATGTATGAATCATATGGTGAAAAACTGACTTTGAAAATAAATCTCTTCTTTTTTTCATATAAAAGACTAAATAAAACAAAAATATTGGTGGTAATTTTTGACTGTGTAACTTTACAAACGGCAGCCCATAATCTGTATTTTGGACTCTCTGTGTTTCTGTCACCTCTCTTTCTGATTGGTTACACGTCACATTCAACAGGCTGCAGCTCGGTGGTCCTCAGGGAACACCACACCTGCTGGGATATCAGGCCAACACAATACAACAAGGTGAATGAATATACCTGATGTAAGATCAGTGTGATCCAACGTCCTTCTGAGCCGACTAGATCACTCTTAACTCATCAGACATGACAAGAACATCTGATCAGATCATCTTTAGAGCCATCAGGATTATCGGTGCATTATCAGAAGAACAAAATTGCATCAAAAATCTGCACAACTATCTTGCCCTTTCAACAGCATAACATGTGCAATATGAGAAATAATGCATCAAAAAGATCGATGAGTTCACAGCAAAGACTGAGGAGCTGAACTCGTCCACAGCTGGKTGGTGCTCTGACAGCTGGTTTACACTGAGCTACTGTGAGCGAAACATCACAGCTATGTTTAATTCAGTAAATATACTGTGACATAAGGCTGTTGTTCTGTGATTGACAGCTCAATACAGCTAACAATGAACCTCTGCAGCAGCCCAACAGCTCCAAAACAATTCAAACAAACACTAAACCAGATAAACTCACCCATACAACATCCTGTAATCCAGACAAAAAAAGAGACTCTTTTAAAAGAGGGATACTGATAAACCAAAACAAAACACGATCTTCTAAAGAGTTGCTGTTTGTAATGGAAAATATTCCATCAGGGCAGAAATATCTGGAAATAAACAAGGTGAACTTGAGTGGTCTGGTCGCAGATGATTTATTAGTTGCATATGCAGAAAGGTCTGAGCAGCGCCGCAGAGGTCCAAACAGCGGTACCTCCCCGGAGCTACTGACTACAGAGAGACAGGAAAAACAATTTATACATCCGGYCCGAGTCCGTGAGKAAATAAGAGCATACAGAGATATACAAAGACCAATGAAATAGTTATAAGTTATATAGGCCATGAGATAGCAGAGTACAAGATTGCAGATGTACAGTACATACAGCGTCGTTAAAACAGATTATACACTGAGCAGTTTATCCAAAAGATACAGGCTGGAAACATGTCATGGCAATGTGCATTCATACAGAGATAATATAATACTTCCACCAATCCCTCCTCTTGATTAGTCACTAATCAATTAAAATAGGGAAGTACCAATTATATATCCATAAGTAACCATAAACTGCTTCAACACCAATGTAAAAGGAACAAGTGCAATGTAAAAACAGCCCAAACAGACTTAATAAGTCAAACATGGCAAAATTTAAAGAACTTAAGTGGTCCAAACATCAACAGCGTATCACAAGTTTTGCCCCCAGCGAATCTGATAGCGTTAGCCGCTTATGTTCCATCAAAATCTTATCTTGGATAAAGTGTTAACTCAATAAAAACTATTTGTCAATAAATGAACCTTAAGTAATGCAAATTAGGACAAGGCAAGTTGAAGAAATGCTGAAGGCATTTAATTTCAACAAAGACATTGAACAAGTTCAAATAGCAAATGATAAATGAAGACCACAAAACTTTATGAATAAATGTAGAAATGTCATTAAAATGATCAAAATTTAGTTTCCACCCCAAACAATCCAAAATCATTAAAAACAACATTCAAAAC
>NW_013953208.1:92535-93871 GCF_001266775.1 Austrofundulus limnaeus
GGCTGGAGGCAGGAGCTGGAATAAATACTGACAGGAGCAGGTGCGATGAATGAGCTGATTGAGATTTCTGTGACGGGAGGGGCAGGAGCAATGAGCAGAGGAGCAGGATGAAACTGAATGAACATGAGACAAGACTAGAACTGGGCAGACAGAGACAGATTCATAACACACCTCTGTTCATCTAATGCTACTTTTAGCAAACCTTTAGCTACTAGCTAGCATTTTGCTACATGTAATTTTTAACTAACAATTTGCAATTTCTAGATTCTAGTGATCATTTTCCTACTTTTAGCTTTTGTTTTACTGCTTATAGTTAGTATTCTGCTGCATTTAGTTTTTTGTCTTTCAGCAAGCTTTTTACATTTTCCCTTTTAGCAAGCCTTTAGCTAATACTTTTTTTGCTACTTCTACCTTTAAGCTAACATTTTGCTATTTAGAAATTTTAGTTACTGTTTTGCTACTTTTAGCTATTGTACTGATGCTTTTAGCATTTATTTAGCTTTTCACTATTTTTTACTATTCTTTTGCTACTTTTAGCTTTTTAAACCTGTAACTTCTAGTCATAATTTTACTACTTTAGATTGGTGAATTTCAGCTACCGAGCAGCAGAAGATGCTAATTTCTCTGGTGTTTTTGTAAAAATATTGAAAGTTATTTTTTCTACCAGTAAAAAATATAAATGTAATATTTCTCACAGGCTTTACAAAGCATTTTATGACAATAAACAACAATCAACTATTGCTTTAGTTTTTGCCGGCTGCCATTAAAGGCAGGCAGTCGTGTGTGTGTTTGTCTGTGTGCTAAAAAAAATACCTCGTGCCTCAAGCTCTGGACTGATTTTAGTGAAACGCAGAAAGTAAAACTGATTAACTATTTTACCCAACAAGGCTCTAGAGTGTGACCAATGTGGTCACAAATGTGACCTGATTTCCTAATGGTGGGACTAAAAAAAATGTCCGGTCGCACTGGTGCGACCAATCGTTCGAGGGGGAGGAGCAGTCGCCCGCTGAAACAAAAAGTTTCCATCAAGTTCCATAAAAAAATTAATCCAGCAGTGTCCCGCCGACAGTCTCATCTCTCCTAATAACACTGCACTCTGCTCCTGTACACACACACTGTTGTTCTATCCTCACGGGGACTTTACATTGGCTTCCATTCATTTCCCTGTCCCTATAGGCAACCATAACCTCCCAGGTAGACTGCACACCTGACCCAAACCATAACCTCACCTGGCTGTGTGTAGCAGGTCCAGGGAAATGGTCAATAATTGTTCCCGTCATAAAGCAAAAACCTGTACACACACGCACGCATGCGCACACGCATAGCAAAACAACCG
>NW_013953208.1:94119-95264 GCF_001266775.1 Austrofundulus limnaeus
GCGCGTCGAGCTGCAAAAGTTCAGATTTTCTAACTTCAGCGATTTGCGCCTCAGTGCGTCGAACACTCAGATCGTTCAAATCGTTCAAATCGCGCTGCTCTAATCGCGCTTGAGGCGCAGCAGAACTTCCCGACGTTGCTTGAAGCGCCTCCACCATAGACTTTGTATGTAAACCTGCTGCTCCTGATGCTGAAATCGCGTTCGGTGTGAACGCACCATTACTCCTCCGCCATCTTGCCCCGCCTCTCTCTAGCATTGTGCTATTAAAAGAATTGTTCATTCTTTTTTTAATTATTTTTCCCCTTTATTTGTTGTTCTTTTTGTTTTTTGAAATTGCTGTTGTGTTTTCGTTAATTAAAAATAAACTCATCACTTCCTACTTCCTCCAGTCACCTTCACCCTAGCTAGTAGCGCCACCCTTTTTGTGACCAAGGTATTACAAAAACACACACAGAAAAAAATAGTTTTTCTGTTTTGCCTGTCAAATATACAATAGAGAAAAAAAAAAAGAAAAAATGACAAGTTCAATTTTTTCCCTTTTTTGCCTCTGACGGCTTAGACAAAAAATAAAAATAAAAAAATGACAAGCCAGGGATTTTTTTCCTTTGTGCCTCTGATGGTTTAGACCAGGGGTGACCAAACATTTTCCCTGAGAGGGCCAAAATTAAAATCAGAGGGCCACGGGCCAAATGCAGTAACATAATACATGAAATGCAAATACTTCTTGAGTAGTTTTATTTTTATGAATAAGCTAGCAGCCAGTGCAATTGCCCACGTTCTTTTTTTTTTTCAGCCCATGGACATGGAGAAAATTCAACATATGCTCAGGCTCATGGGACTTTTCATAAATTAAAATTTGAGTATATGTGATGTAAATATGGTAAAAGGTGTGCAAATCTAGATGTGTGCTTAAATCTAATCTAAATGTCTCATGTACTTTATATTTTATATTTAATCTTAACATAATTCAAAGAAAGTGAGTACCATGAGTTATTACTTTATTAGTTATCTGACTTCAGCTCCTTGTACCTATACAAGGTACAAGGGTCGATATGAACTGGACAGTTAACGCAGATGTCTTTCTAATCACAAAGTGTTATAAGAACTGTCTAACAAGTTTTTCTTTCCTTGTTTCAGACAAAGCT
>NW_013953208.1:95834-125097 GCF_001266775.1 Austrofundulus limnaeus
ATATATATACTCACCTTATGACAGTTTAAGTCAAGAGAAACAGAAAATGTGATCATCTTTCCCTCCTTCAGTGCTTCTGTACACTTCCTATACAGTTCACACTAAAAACATCAGTATTGTCTTAGATTATTTCTAAATGTTAGTTTCTTTGAACAGCAACTGTTATGGCACCCTTCAAAATTTCTTAAATTTTTCTGTATTTGAACTAAAAATTGATTTCTCATTCTCTTCCAAAATACTTTAAACTTATCCATCAGTGGCTGAGCAGATAAATCTGTTCACCTKGAGGTTTGTGTTGAAGCTGTTCCTGTTGTTTGTCCTTATTCTCAGCTGTTGTTTGTCTCCAGACTTAGTTTGTCCTCATGTTTCAGTTTGTCCTCAATCCCAAATGCTTTCAGATGATGTTTGTTCAATGTCTGAGTTTGTCCTCATTATCCTATTATCTCTGTTTGTGTCCCATCAGAACACAAGTGTGTGTCCATGCTTGTGTGATGTCTTTTGGAAACTGTGTTTTGTCCTCAGTCTCAGGTTGTCCTCATGTCGCAGCTGATTTACGTTTGGGCATGTGTGTGTAGCTGTAACTATACTCTGATGTCTTTAGGTTATTCTCAGTTCTAATTCGTAATTAGTTTCAGTTTGTCCTTAGTCTGTGATTGTGGATAGTCTCAGATTGTCCTCATGTCCCAGCAACTGTTCCCCTGTGAAGACAGGAGTGTGTGGCTGCAATTATTTTGTAATTTCTTTGGGAAACTGCTTTTGATCCTCAGTTGTCCTCAGTCTCAGAGTGCCATCATGTTGTAAGCAGCTGTTCCCCCATCAAGGCAGGGCTGTGTGGCTGTAATTACTCTATAATGTTTTAGGAAGCTGTTATTTGTCTAAGTCTCCTCAGTTGTCCCCAGTCTCATGTTGCCTTTAATTTGTGGATGTCCTCAGTTTCAGAGTTCCCTTATGTCCCAACAGTTATTCCCCATCAGGCCAGGAGTGTGTGGCTGTAATTATCCTATGATGTCTTTGAGAAGCTCTGTTCTCAGGCCAGAGGAACAATTATTGCTCAGAGAAAACAACAATTGCTGCTTTCCCAGTTGAAGTTTCACACAACTTTTGGACAATTTATCTTCTYTACGAATCATTTCAGCAAATAAGTAGACAGCTGTTTGTTCCAGAAAGCAGGAAGTGTGTGTTTGTTCTGAGTTTAGAGTAGCACTGATTCACAGGTTGATTAGAACCAAAAGACCTTTGAGGAATTCGCCATCACAAGCAGTCTTTAAAATAGGTTTGGGTTTTGATTTTCTTTTTGCTTTTCTTTTAACTTTTTTTTACTTGCTAACTCAGACTGCCAACTTTCAGAAGGTTTTTAAAGCACTTGTAGGAAAAATGTTGTCTAACTTTACTGGCATTTATATACCTGTAAGTTACTGTAAATAGTATCTAGTTATTTTTTTATTTAGATTAAAAGAAGACATTTTTATTTGGGCATCAGGTGTAAAACAATTGCCATATTTATTGCGTGAGCTTGAAGTGACTTCTATTCTGGGATGACCTCTGGACCCAGAGGTTATGTTCCAGGACTGAACTGTACCATTTTCTTTAAAAATTATTTTAAAGATTACTCTTGACACATTGTATTCTGTTTTCATAAGATTTATTGTTCTTTAACACTTATTCATGAATATACAGATTTAATATTCTTCAAATTTAAGACAAACATTTATAAAAGGATTTTTTCTTTATTTCAGTGTTGTCATAAATGACTGAGGTCGATATGAACTGGACAGTTAATGCAGATGTCTTTCTAATCACAAAGTGTTATAACAACTGTCTAACAAGTTTTTCTTTCCTTGTTTCAGACAAAGCTGTCCTTGACAGGGAGACAAACTCTGTTTTATTTTGGAAAGCTGTTGGGCTGAGACACCTTCACAATATTCTAGCTTGAGAGAGAGAGACAAAGAAAAATCTAGTGACGTAGATGCGTAAGCTATTTTTTGAGAGAATTCACTTCTTTCTGTCACTCGAGTCCTGTTTGAATGTCTACTGTTTATGTTTGTCTACAGACAAACAACATGAAATTCAGAACTAAGATTTTTAAAGTCAAGATTCAAGAACCAGTTAAACTAAGTAGAAAACTTTGTCCAGGCCTAGTGTCCAGCTGGTCTGAGGCACTCTCCTCTCCTGTGGAAGCAAGGTCAGGACTGGTAGCTCATGCACAATTTGTGGCAGAGTGCAGAAACAGTATCACCCTTCTAGTGCTGGGCGGTACACCGTTTTGTACCGAATACCGGTTTTATTTTTGTTATGATATAAATTTTTTGAATACCGGACATTCCGGTTTAAATAGCGGAACGTTTCGTCGCGGCCGCCAGTGAACTGTTGTTTCCCGGGGGACATTTTTCCTTGCTGCACCGCTATGTGCGTTAGCATGCTAATGTTTGGAGCAGCTAGTTGCAGCCGCGGGCAAGTACACTTCGCTGCAGCATGCAGAACGGGGCGGTGACGGACCTTTCCGTCAGTCCCATACCTTATATGGAAATGGGACTATTGCATTCCGAAAATGAAGGGGGCGCTAGTGACACTATTTTCTATCGAACACTTTCAACATTAAAAATACACATTTAACATTTCCCGTACCGGTTAGGGTTAGGGTTAGGGTCAAACTTCTTTCTTTCTTCTTCCTTTCCTCATTTGTTGACTTTGTGAGTTTTCCATTGCAGCGAAGTGTACTTGAACGTGAGTAGAAGAAACTCTCTAACTTCTTCCTTTCTTCTTCCTTTGCTCTCTTAATCCCGTGTCTTTAAGGAGCAACCTTCATTTCCGGAATGCAATAGTCCCATTTCCATATAAGGTATGGGACTGACGGAAAGGTCCGTCCCCGCCCCATTCTGCATGCTGCAGCGAAGTGTACCTCGCCGCGGGTGGCGATTCCGCTGCTTGTATTGACTGACGTTTAAAAAAACATCCCGTTTTCACCGTCGCTGAATGTAGTATACACCTCTTCAGTGACACACAGTTAGATTTAACACGTTAATATGGAGACGTTATGCTGATGGAGACTTAACGTGCTTCTATTGTGAAAAGCCCGCAGRAAGTAGTTCGTAGTGGAGTTGGAATTGACTGGTGTGCAAGGTGAGTCGTGCTGATAAGCTTTAATAAATAACATAAAACAATAAACCCGATCATAATCTTTTCTTAACCCTCCTCCTTCACGACTGGACCAAAATGCATGACTACTGTCTCCAACCACCAGTTAGAAGAACAGACACAGAGGAGGGAAACAGAGACACAGACAGAGCTACAGTAAAAGAAAAAAAACTCAATAAGCAGGGTTTGTACATTTTATTATCAGCTGAGCTGTGATGAAAAGAAAAATACCGTCAAATACCGTGAAACTGGTGAAAATGTTGGAAATACCATGATGTAAAATTTTGATCATATCGCCGAGCTCTACACCCTTCTGTTTCTATCCTCAGTACATGCTACACTTTTCTGTGGCAACCCCTGCAGAAGGGAGAATAAAATAAAATAAAAATGAAAAAGGTCATCTTTTGTTTTCAGAACTGTTACTGTAATTTTAAAAAATGTATTTCTGTAATTTTTGAGTCACTGAGATGTGAATTTTGCCTACTCTTATCAAACCATTTTATAATTTTAGGTATTGGGAGCAAATAAAGAAATAAGCATCACCAACCGTTTATTTTCATTTAGGGGAGACCGGGTATGATTGTAACACTTTTTGCTTCAGAACCTGTAACTCACTGATTATTGAGCTAGAGTTCTCACAGTTTTGTACCTACATTTGTGTACTGCAAATGGCACCAATTCAAATCTCTGCAAGATTAACACAGACCTGGTGAGTGGATGTCAAATACATGGTGTAACAAACAGGGGTAGGTTGTAACAAACACCTGCTGGGGTAAGTTGTAACAGTTAGACAAAAGAAGCAAAAACAGAGGCCACATCAGGACCATAGGTCTATTTAGGCTTATTAATTAATTTCTTTTTTTACAAAAATTTAATATAATGTGGTCAGAATATGAGTTTRAATAAAGAACAATGTATTATTTCATTATTAACTCAAATATATGATCATAAATCTGTCAGTTTCCCTTTACGTTATAGATGGGTAGAGATCCTCTTTGGTGCGTCGTTATCCAATCTTTATTCTTTCCTAATCCTAAAATACTTGTTTTTTTTACATAACATAATCTGACTGCGGTAAGCAGATATATATATATTTTTTTTTTTTCCAGGGAAAACATGCCGCAAATTGTAACATTAGTGTTGATAGTGATTAGGAAAACAATGTCCGCCCCACTAATTTTTATGCTCACGAGCAGCTTCTGGTTACCTGTGAGAATCAGGTTAGGTTTTTGCTGAAATAACACTCTGAAATACTAACCCTACCCTCCTCTCATTAAAATGTTTCTGTTCATTTTCCWCATGAGGATAAATGGTGAAACTTGTAGCAATAATACCCCCTTCTTTTAGACAAACGCCCCCACCCGCTGCCTTCACCTCCAGCCTGGCTGCCCCATGAAGTCTCACGGCTGGGGAGCTGGAAGAGCTTTTTCTCTGAGCGGGAAAGAAAGAAAAAACCCTCCTGAAAGAGAACAAAAGTGAGCACAGTTTTTTYTTGCATGTTCCCTTCTCTGCAGAACAAGCCGCTGCTTGGTGCTCAAATGGGGATATTAGGATGTCAATCTCTTGGCCCCTGTGCGCCTTTGTCTTTGCTGAGTGGCCCAGTGCCCAATACACACCTTTTGTCTCCCCAGTCCAATAAGTGCCATTATTGCAGACCGACTGCAGATCGCTCCTCTGGGGTATTTTAGCAGCTTTAATCGAGTGCTTTTAAGGAGCTCAAATAGCGAACGAGAGCTATTTGAAAGCTTCCTCCTTTCAAGCTGCCAGGCCAGGGGACAGTGAGGGACAGTGAGTTCCTGCCCCATCCCCCCACCCCAAACACACACACAAACTTGTTTTTATATCCTTGTGGGGCCCGTCCATTGACTTCCATCCATGTTTTGGTAATTTTATGTCCTAACTCTGACCACCAACCCACCTGACTCTAAAACTAACCTAAACTCAATTCACACCTTGGTCCTAAACCCAACCCCCACACCCAAAATCAGCCTCCGAAGTTGTGGGGTCCAGGCTTTGGGCCCCACAAGGAGCACCCGGTCCCCACGATGCTGCATTTTCCTTAAAACTGGGCCCCACAATGTAGGAAAAACAAGGACACACACACACACGTTTGCACAGCTATCCAATTGGGGACATTCCATTCGCACACACACACACACACGTTTGCACAGCTATCCAATTGGGGACATTCCATTGTCTTCCATTACATTTCTACAGTCTAACCCTGACCACAAACCCTAACCTCACAGGTACACCTGACCCTAAACCTAACCTAAACTCAATTCACACCTTGGTCCTAAAGCCAACCCCCAACCCACCAATGGCATTTAAACCAAACGGGGACTCAACTTAGGTCCCGAAATGCACAAGTTGTCCCCAAATAGGCGTTTTGTCTTAAAATTGCCTCCAAATGTCATCAAAAACAACCCCCCCCCTCCCCCCCCACACCCACACACACACACATTCCTAATTTGTTTCTGTGCAAATTTGGCACATAATTTGCTGTTGATGTACATGGAAATTAATTAAATATTCTGCTTCRTGTCTGTAATTTTATGTGAAGTACTTTAGTTTTTCAAAATCACTTCAAAAATAGGCTAAGCCTACTCTTTTGTTTATATTTTTGTTCAAACACAACCAGGCTTCTTTTAAAATAGCTTTAGTTTATTTGAATACATTGAAAACAATTATCTTTTCAAACAAACACACTTTAAAAAATTGTAAAATTACAGGRCATTTAAGAACCAAATCTTTCAGAGGATCAGCTAGAAAAAAAGCAAACGTTGTACACTGCCTAACGAATTAATCCACCAGTAAAAAGCTGATGGTCAGTGGTCAGTTGAATCCAAACGCACATATACTGTTAAAAAACACCAGATCCACGTGACAAAAGTGTTGGGTTGATTAAAAAATAAATCTAAACTGAAGGAGCTGAGTTCGGTTCTGCAGATGCCAGGATCCCCTGCAGCGAGCCCTGGCAGTACGTGACCACTGTCCCTTGGTGTGTTTGAGTCTGGGGGTAGCCGCCGAGGCCACTCATGGCTCCCAAGCAGCTGTAGCTGTTGCTGTAAGCAGGGCTGTTGTAGCTGTCGGCCGGGTTCCCGTTGTAGCTGTACAGTTTGGAGCCGTAAGTAGCCTCGGGGGAGTAGCTCTGCGTACCAGCAAGACACGGCCTCCCATCCCGGACCAGAACGGGAACGGCGACATGCCGTGGTGGTGGCGCGCGGTGCTGGTGCTGCCCTGCCGCTTCCAGGGGCTTGTCTTGTCGCTGGTGCTTGCACTTGTAGCGGCGGTTCTGGAACCATATTTTTACCTGGTTGGAGGTGAGCTTCAGGTTATTCGCCAGGTGCTCACGTTCGGGGGCGGACATGTAGCACTGTTGCTTGAAGCGCCGCTCCAGCTCAAAGACCTGCGCCTGGGAAAAGAGGACCCGGGGTCTCCGGCGGTTCGTCTGCTTCTTCACCGGCCTCTCCGACCTCGCCTGCTCACCATCCACGGCCTCCTTCCGGGACACCATTCCACAGCTCTCTGTGCATATTAGAAGAAGCATAGAAGTGTTAGGTCGTTAAAAACGCACACTTTTTGTTTCTCACTGTAACACTTCTTGTTTGAGTGTTGTTTTTTGTTTTGCCTTTTTATTTCTCTGAAATAGTGAGTTCAATAAATAAATAAAATGATCAGACTGACCAATTAGGTAACGAAAATGCTTCTTGAACTTATGTGGAAGCTTTCAGCTTATTTTTCTCCCTGTTTCCCTGGAGCCTGCTGAGTAAAACCAACAGGTCTGCTCTTCTTCTCCGGGTCATTTTTTCCCAGAGCTCTACTAATTGGCGGTTTATGGTTCACACATCATAACAGTCACCACAGAAGTGAAGCACTAAAACGTGTTTGACATGTGGAGAGCACACTGGATCCGTCTCAGGTTCCATTTATAATATCGGACTGTGGAAGAATAAACACGGCGGCAGCTGAAGGTCGAAGCTGGGTCTCTTTCATTACTCATTTGGTTTTCAATTATTTGCAGGATTTAAGCTTTTATAAATCATACGATTTCACTAAAAGACACGATTCCTTCAGTAGGTTAGGTATCCCCATAGATAGCCTACTGTGTTTAAAGTTTTGAGTGTAGTGTTATTCTTAATCAGACCTAACATTTTATTTACTTTGGATCAGCTTTTTGAAATTTACTGTACTTTGAACCCACCTTAAGTTATTGGTTTAATTCCCGAGAGACACTGGATTTAGCTAAGAATTGTTCCTCTCTGACACAGTAATGGTGATTAAGCTTATAGATCAAGTGCTTTTTAATTAGCCTTTTATAGCCTAATTCACTGTATATGAATTATATAAGTGGAAGAAATTGATTATAATTTAAACAGCATCAGTTAGACTAAATGGGATTTGAACTTTTTTTGTACCCAGAGGTTATTTCAATTCAGTTCACTTCAGTTTAATTTAATTTAATTCAAAAATACTTTATTGATCCCAGAGGGAAATTAGGTAATTGTGAATTGGTGCGATGTAAACAAACCAATTTGATTAAATAAGTATGACTATTAAAAGAAAAAATCTCATCATGGCATCTTGATCTTTCTCACTTCTTAAGTTACGTTAAGTTAAGTTAAATTAATCTAAAACCCAGCTTTGTCTCTGTTCACTTACAGCACAATCTTTCTGTTACAGTAAACTATTACCTAGGCTAATTATAGCCCATTATATTTATTTGTTAGCCTATTGTGTTTTAGTTACAGGTTTTAAGTTGTAGTGAAATATGTTTTTGGGTAGGCTATATAATTTTTTTTGGTGATGGATACAATATGTTGTTTAGTATATTGTTGTGAAAGTAAAACAAAATCTCAACTCACTGCTCTCTGGCTCCTCCAGCTCGGTGGCCTCCAGCTTGTCTCCTTGCAGCCCGGAATGGATGTACATGTTTGGGGACAGGCTGGTGTCCCCACACTCCTCGTCCCGCACAGCCAGCCTGCTCAGATAAGCCAAGTTGTCTTGCCTGTTGGAGAAAGAAGCGTTGTCCCGATGCCGGGCAAGTATGCAGAAMAGCGGGCTTTGGAAATGCTGCTGGGGAGGAGACCATGACAGGTGGTGCTGGCTGTGGCTGCGGTGTGTGAGCTGCTGCTGCTCCGGCTTCAGGATATCTTTGATGGAAAACGATGCAGAGGTGAGCGGGCTCTGCAGCATCATGTCATCCAGCTCTGCAGCATTGAGGAAATAAAGACCACTGAGTAACATGCACTCTGAATTCTGCCGCCCCACTGTTTTTTTTTTCCACACAAACAATTGGGGACTTTGACTAATTGGAGGTACGTTAAGCCCTGGTAATCCCTCATCGCCATAAATCGCAGGGAAACATACTGCTTGTGCCGGCTCAGTCGATGCAAGTCTTCTCTTTGACAGGCACAATGTGAGGCCCTGGGTGCTCATCTTGGACCTGGGAGGTGGAGGGGCACCTCTCAGAGGGAGGGGTGTGAGAAATGGAAAGTCCATGAGGGGCTGGAGGGGAATCTCTTTGAGAGACTGGTTGCGATCGTGTGACATGAATGTAGCTACACACTAACTATTTATCTAGAGAAAAATGGAGGTTACTGCTGATGAATGTGCAAAAAAAGTTCAGCAGAATCATATGTACATCTCCCTGTTTTTTCTTTTTTTTACCTTTATGCAGGGGCAGTTCTATAGGAGTGGGGCATTGGCCCCTGCTGAAATTTTTTTATAGCCACTGCAGTAGAAAACAGAACTGAATATTAGTTTCTTCATCAGCAGTGACCATTTTTATAAAAGAGAAGAAGAAAAAAACCCAGAAGAAAATGGAGAAATTTAATGGATAAGATTGAAAGAGAGATTAGAGAAGATATGTGAAATATAAACCAAGAAATGACAAGACAACACACACGACATCTGTCTGCACACCTGTAAAAATGGAGAAAACAACAACACAGCAACAAATAACATATGCATATCATTGTTCTTCTATCCTCATGGGGACTTTCCAATTGTCCCCTCCGTGAAGCAGAAACATGCACGCGCACACGTGCTCTGGTGCGCAGTGAATCAGCTGTGTGTTTTTCTTTCAAACCAGTCAGAAACCTTTTTTTTTTTTTGTTAATTGTGGAAATTAAATGTGGGTGGTTGCTCTCTCTTAGTGTTAAGTCTCAGTAGTAAAGTCCATCTTGCAGTTGGGTTCTGCTCTGCAGCAGATCACTCCAGCAGCATGAGGAAGCTCACCGCTTTTTACATGTACCGGTAATTGGCTTCACCACAGTTACGTTCCAGGTTCTTAAAATGGTTTTATGACTACACAGTTTAGTTATTTAAGTGAAAGATACATAAAATTCAACCAATACAAACTAAATTCAAGACTTTTTCATGTTATGTTATTTTTATTATTTTAAAAAGCTTTTTCTCATTTAATAAATATTAGTAATATTTCTGCTGTTAATCATAAGATCCCGAAGGCCAAACTACAGGAGTTGCCCACCTGAGGGGTAGGTGTAGTCTAAAAGATAAAACCATGAAATGTTTAAGATGTTTATAAAATGTTCAACCCTTAAACATTTGCACTTATTATTTAGAATTTCTTTCATTTCGTTTATCTTGATATTTAAGTTAAAATTTGCGGTCATAGAATCACTTTAAAATTACTTTTCAGTAAGTTTTATGCAGAGGTGGGACCAAGTCAGTGTTTTGCAAGTCTCAAGTCTTTATCATCAAGTCTCGAGTCAAGTCTCAAGTCAAGACAGGCAACAGTCAAGAAGTCCCAAGTCTGAAACTTGGAATTTCAAGTCCCCTCAAGTCTTTTTTTATTGAAAAAATTGTTTTTACCAATGTTGCAATTATATGTTAAATGTAAATAATAGAACATGTGTTCTTTTTTGGTGGTAAAATAAATATTTGTCAGTCCAAGTGCGAGTTAAATCTACAGTGTTGCCAATTTCACATCTCAGTATTGATAAAGACATGTTGCGTGAATCAAGCTTGCCAGAATCAAGACACAAAATAATGTGCTGCACTGTGGGTTAACTACCCCACTGAGTGTTATGTTCAGGGTCCTTACTATTGAACAATTATTATTGTAACAGGAATTTCTGAAGGATAGCAAAATTACTGTATTTTGTTTTGTTTTGGAAATGGGCAACGTGACCCCCATGCTGCCATTTGATGAGTTATAACTGGAAAAAAAAGGAAAAAACCTACTTAGTGTAGTGTCAGAACGGTCGGTGTAGGTACGGGTCGGACCGGTTGGTTTTCCACTGATGTTCCAGTCTGGTTCCAATGGGTGTGTTCTGGGCAGTTGGTGGAGGTGGTTTTTAGGTATTTTGAATAAAAATTAATGGGCAAAATGAGAGATGGAAAAACATTTGATGAATAACTTTTGAAATTTTAAACATTTGCAAAATTTTAGCCAATCAGTGACGAACAGTTTTCTGACGTCGCATTTTGGTGTCAGCTGGGGCCGGTTGGAACCACAATGAAGTAGGTACTAAAAAAAGGGCCGGTTCCATGGATCTGGCCTAATGGAAATGGCTTTGAACCGTACTGACACTACACTAAGTGGCACTAGTGGAAAAGGGGCATTAGTACACTGACTGCAGTAAACAATCTATTATCAATATATTTTCTCAATGTAGATGTCTTCAAATACACAATCCATCCTTGGATGGAACTGGACCCAGTTCAGCATTATGATGTGGACAGAAAGAAACTCTCTTCCCGAGTTCAAGTACAGAACATGCTTTCTGAGACGGACCCCCACTCACCTTTTCAAAAGAAAAGTAGCACCTACCGTTCTTTGTGCAACTTCAAATGTCAAACAAAGTTGGAAGTTGTTTAATTTCCATCTGTGATTATCTTCTTGCAGGTTTTGCATGTTGCACTTGTGTACTTTATAATTTATGTACCCAAAAGAAATTACTCTCGGGAGGAAATCTGTCTTGGGCATTTTTTTTTTCATCTCTCGTATTTGATTTTCCGTTTTTGATTTTCCGTCTTGTTAATTTGATTGGTTGTGTTGCAGTTCATGCACACATACTTATGGAGTGTGGAAAAACAGAGGGACGGTCTGCATCAGTTCATGATTTTAAAAAAGTGAACCATTAAAACACTAATTTTAAATCATGTGTTTGCAAATTTGGTTGCACCCGACTTTTGAACTGGTGCACCTAAGGAAAAATGTTAGGTGCAACGAGTGCAAAAAGTTAGTCTAGAGCCCTGTAGGGGTAACCCTGGTGAAATATTCATTTCTATTTTTTTTTTGTCTTTGATTTTATTTTTTACACTTATAAGAACAAAATCATTTTAAAGTGTTTTTATTCTCTTTAAGTGAATAGGACAATAAGTCCTATATATATGTTATCTCATTTAATCTTCTATTAGAGGTTATGATCAATATATCATTACTCAAAGTTTATTGAATTAATCTTTGCATGTCTCTTTATTCCAGAAGATTAACACTGTGAAGAAAAAAAGAGTTGAAATGTGCTTTAATGTTTTTTATTAGTACTGTTATTAATCATGGTTTAATCATTTTTTTCTTAATTGGTTTAAAGATTAATAATTGTGTACTATTAATTTCACTGTTAATCCATTGATGCAAAGGTCTGACTTATAACCTTAGGTGAAGTGATTTTTAAGACAGCATGTTAAGTCTGCCTTTTCGGCAGACTCCAAGGTCTTTTGGTGATAACAGTGCGCAGCTGGCCGAACSAGTGTGAGAAAGTMCCATTGTTTATTTTCTCACTGTCTCCTCTCAAGAAACTAATGTTTTCCTATTCTCACGTTTTTAACACTAGGTAGTTGTTCTTTGTCTGTCGTTGGAGCGGATGGTTCTGACTGGGTTTTCTCTGAGGTGTGGTGTCCATCTCTCGACACCTGCATGGATGTAAACCTGGATGGAAGTTACTAACCTAATTTTGCTGCTGAGAAGCACCTGACTGATTCCAGCCTGGAGCCCGCAGAGGCTCGTTATGGGGAGGCGAGAGGCATCTCCCTCCGAGCTGTCAAGGAGACATCATCCTGCGGACTTCGCATGCTGTCAMTCTCAAAACATTCTACCTGGCTGCCTGTCCTGCTGTCCTGAAGACATCAAAGTTAGAAAGAACACGTTTGCTGAGATAAAAAGCTGAAGTCTAGCCCTCGGAGATGTCTGGTCCTGACGCTGTTTGCTGGTCTGGTCTCTAATTTAAAGAACAAGTGCCAAATTCACTAATCTTCTTTTCCTCCTATCTCTTAAAGCTAAATCTATACCTTTACTCTCTTATTTACTTAAAACCTAGTTAAGCAGCGTACCAGTAAATTACAACACCTTAAGTTTACTGTTTTTGTGTCAACTCTGAGTGGAATTTTTATGTCGAAAATATAACTTGTGCTCACTTATTCATATAATATTTTTAACAAATGTTTGTATGTTTATTCCTGTTCATATATCTAAAATAAATTACTTTATTTTGAGAAATCTGTTCAGGTCACAAGTTTTCATTTTTCTCATTCATGATCAGAGTAATGTCTTATCATTTCTTGAGATTTCATAACGTAAAGATCTTTGCGTAAGATATGACTTTGTGAGATTAAGCTGGTATTAATTTCATATAGTAGGTTCTTACAGCCCTGACCTGACATATTTGCTCAAGAAAAAGTTGAATCTATGCTGTGTGAAGTTATTTTTCATTTCTGGGAGGGGGAGTGCACCACAAAGCAGTGGCACTTAGGGCACCCAGATGACTAGCTAATCTAATCTCTCTTTCAATCTTATCCATTAAGAGTCACCTCTGCTGCGGACGATAAGTTAATCCGAGTCACCAGCCTCAGGAATCGCAGGTTAACAGCAGCTCAGATTAGAGAACAGGTCAGTGCCACACAGGGTTCTAGCAGCAGACACATCTCTAGAACAACTCTTAAGAGGAGACTGTGTGAATCAGGCCTTCATGGTAAAATAGCTGCTAGGAAACCACTGCTAAGGACAGGCAACAAAAGAAGAGACTTGTTTGGGCTAAAGAACACAAGGAATGGACATTAGAMCAGTGGAACTGTGACGGTACTGGGTGATTTGCTGTTTTATTGTTATTAATTTAATTAATTTTAAGTTGGGCGCCAGCCAGGTATCCCTCCTGACAAATAGGATATTTTGGACCCAAAATTCCAGCTTGGCTTCCACAAGCTAAGAAGAAAAAGATGGCTTGGCTTACAAGCACAAAATGAAGGCTTTTCTTGACTTGGTTCCACAAGTGCAACGTCTGGATGCAGGTTGAAGTAATCAGATTCCATACATCAAAATAAAACTGCTCATATAAAAAACTCCACAGACAGGAGTTTTCTTTATGCTGAGTGTGTTTTATTTGAGGCAGCTGGGCATTTTTAGGTTTAAGCTTCAGTTTTGTTGTTTCGGCAAGAGGTACTGCTGTGGGAACGACGTGACGTAAGCGTTTTGTTGTCAGTTCCAGCAGACTTTGTTTTTGTTTGGTCAGTTCGATTAAATAAAGTTTGTCCCACCTCGATCAGGAGCTTGAAGGCAGGTTTGAGGAAGCTGCTGCTCAAATCGGGTCGGGGCCGACGAATGAACGAACTTAAGCCAAATCAGTGTGTGTGTGTGGCTCTTAAAGGTAAAGTTCACCACAGCTCTAACGCAGGTGTTCAGAATAAACAATTAGTTTCAGGTGAGCAAAGCACAGGTGAAAATAACTAAATTAAATGAGGGCAACTCTGGGTTGCCACAGAACTCTGCTTTGGCCTGATGAGTCCAAATTTGAGATCTTTGATTCCAACCACTGTGTCTTTGTGCAACGCAGAAATGACTGGTTCCCACCATGAAGCATTGGAGGAGGAGGTGTGATGGTGTGGGGGTGCTTTGCTGGTGACACTGTAGGGGATTTATTCAAAATTGAAGGCATGGCTACCACAGCATCTTACAACACCATGCTATTCCATCCAGTTTGTGTTGAGTTGGACCATCATTCATTTTTCAACAGGACAATGACCCCAAACACACCTCCAGGCTGTGTAAGRGCTATTTGACGAAGAAGGAGAGTGATGGGGTGCTGCGCCAGATGACCTGGCCTCCACAGTCACCGGACCTGAACCTAATCAAGATGGTTTGGGGTGAGCTGGAGAGTGATAGTAGAGCAAATRACTGTAAAAATCTTTCAAATCTGTAAACAAGCACCACAATTTGCATGTTTATCCTTCTTGGACCACTTATTAGAAAAAAAAATCATTAGCCACTTAAAATTTCAAAATGGATACCGTTTTCTAAGATGGCCACCGTTTCTGGCATAAGAAACATATTTGCAGCAGAAGTGGACTTCCTGGACCGAATTGAATGATTCTTATATTGTATCCTATGTTTCTGACTATGGGGAAGTTCAATTTATAGCTTTGAACTCTTCTTAACTGTAAAGTATGTGAAGGCCATAAGTAAACAATGTCACATAAGGTAAAAGTAAATATAATCAGTACATTCTGACAGAGGATGCTTTTCTTTTCTTTTAAATGAGTGATTCACACTCAATGAGACCTTTTTTACATGTTTATGTAATGTTGGTTGTTATTGCACATCGTGTGCTACTTACCACAGAGAGATCAGGTCACCACTCTGTCCCATTACCAACGGGAGTCAGACATGGTGACAGTTTATCTTCCATGTTTGGCTGGAAGTTCCTCTTCATGTTTGTTTGGTTCTTCCTGAGACAGGTGGTTATTTTTGTGTTAAATCCTACACACATGGGGTTAAATTTCACTTATCATATTTAAGAGATACTGAGGAGGTGGATAGGAGATTGCGATATGAAACAATACAAACATAATGACATTACTTAACTTTTGTACCTATAATATAAAAGGAATAACCCAATTAAAAGAAAAAAAAAGATGAATCAGTTAAAAAATGCAATGCAGTGTAGTTTTGCTTTAAGAAACACACCTTACAAAAATTTAATCCCTAAAATTAAAAAGAGAATGGGTTGATCAGGTTTACAGCAGCTCATATGGGAAACACAAAGAGAGAGGGGTGGCTATACTTTTTAATAGATCTGTGCATTTTCATTGTGAAAAGTTTTATCAGGAAAATGAGGGTCGTTATACAATGGTCAAAGGGAGAACTGCAGGACTTAAAATAACAATTCTGAATGTTTATGCACCAAATGAAGATTGCCCACACTTTTTCAAAAAGATTGCCCATTTGGTTGCAGACAATCTGGAAGGTATATTTTTGATGGGTGGAGACCTGAACTGTGTACTGAATAACATTAGATAAATTACCCTCATCTTTTAAACCCCAAACTAGAATGTCTAAAGGTCTGTCAAATATGATAAAAGAATTGGGACTAACAGATGCATGGCGCCACCTTCATCCCAGTGAGAGAGATTACACCTTTTGGTCACAAGTGCATGGAAGTTACTCACGGTTAGAGCACTTCTTAATTAAAAAAAAAAAAGATGTATACAGAGTTAAAAATGTATGATAGAACAAATGACCATCTCAGACCATAGCCCAGTTATATTGGCACTCAATTTGGGAATGGAGCCATGTATGAAGTACTGGAGAATTAATGTTTCATTGCTTTCAGATATCGACACGAGAGAAAAAATAAGGTCAGAGAGAGATACTGGAATACTTTGCTTTAAATGACAGTGGAATGGTTTTGCCTTCTCTCTTGTGGGATACAGGAAAAGCTACAATAAGAGGAAAAATAATATCTATAGGATCAAAAATGAATTAGAAAACAAAATCAAAAGATTAGAAAATGAACATAAACAAAATGGAAAACCAGAAATACTTGACAAGCTTAAAGACAATAGAACAAAATTAGATGAATTACTAACTTACAAAGCTGAGGGTGCCCTTAGGTTCATTGAAAGGAAATACTATGAATTAGGAAATAAAGTCAATAGATTATTATCATTTCAATTACAGAAAGCACAAGCAAGTCGTAGAGTTCCAAAAATTAAACAACTTCACTCTAATAATGTCGAAACTAATCTTAAAGCAATCTCGGATATGTTTGCTACATACTATGAACAATTATACAAAGGTCAAGCTCAGGAATCAAAAGAAAAAATAAGACAGTTTTTTGAAAAACTAAAATTAGAAAGACTGGCAGTCGGGGAAGCAAATATGTTAGTAAATCCAATCACAGAAATAGACGTGAGACACAATAGGTCAGTTAAAAAACAATAAGTCACCAGGAACAGATGGGTTTGCAGGAGAGTATTATAAAGTATTCGTTAATGAATTATCTCCCATATTATTTAAATTGTATAATTATCTGCTAAATTCAGGAACCCCTACAGTCATGGACAGACGCTATCATCAGTCCCACTACTTTACTCTAGCTATCGCCCCATAAGCCTCTTGTGTGTGGACTATAAAGTATTAACAKCCATCTTGGCAATGAGAATTCAAAAATATATTAGGAAATTAATAAAACCAGACAGGGTTTATCTCAGGTCGTCAAGGGACAAATAACATAAGGAGAGTGCTAAACCTGCAGTCACTCATGGCAAAAGATAAACATCAACGCTTMTCAGCTTAGATGCACAGAAAGCATTTGACCGAGTAGACTGGCAATTTCTCGAACAAACATTAATTGAGATGGGTTTTGGTAAAAAAATTCACGGGCTGGTTTCAGCAGTTATACAAGCCCAAGTCCAAAATTAGGGTTAATGGACACTGTTCAGGGTTTTTTTGACAGAGAGAGAAGTGAGACAGGGAGATTCTCTCTCGCCCATCCTCTTTGCACTCAGCAATGAACCTCTGGCAGAGGCCATATGGCAAGATGTTCAAATTGAAGGGGTTGAGGACGGTGGGTGGGGGGGGGGGGGTCCACAAAACTTCCCCTTTTGCAGATGATATCCTTTTCATAAAACATCCTCTTACTTCAATACCTCGACTCATGCAATGTCTAAAAAGCTATGGAGACATCTCTGGATATAAATCAATATGTCAGGATATAGTGTTGTTCCATTGGTCATGGATTTAGATACTTGGGAATTACTATAACACCTAAAACTACTAAAATTTTTGATGCAAACTATAATAAATAAATTGAACAAACGAGGAGTGATCTGGCTCGCTGGGAGGTCCTTCCTTTATCWCTCTTAGGTAAAGTTGAAACAATAAGAATGAATTTGCTCCCTCATCTTCTGTTTTTATTCCAATCACTACCTATTAAAGTTCCGGTCTCCTTTTTTTACCACATTAAATAATGTCTCAATTTATATGAATAAAAAGACCCAGAATTAATAAAAACACTTAAATTAGAAAAAATAAGCGGAAGCCTGGCCTTACCAGACTTCAGATTTTATTACTGGGCACCGCAATTAACAGCAATTGTGAAATGGACAGTGGAGATGAGGCAAGATGGACCCGAATAGAACAAGGTGAGGTTAAGGGTGTAAAGTTATCAGTATCCCTTTATGGACCCAACTTATTTTAACAAATTGAAGACTGGAAATGAATGGATAAAACATGCCATGAAGGTCTGGACAGAAGTTTAAAAAAGCGCTTAAGGACACTGGCTCGATTTCTCGCCCTATGCCTATAGTGGGCAAAACAGACTTCCCTCCTTCAATGTGGGATGATGGTTTTAAGAGATGGGCAACTAAAGGTCTCATAAATCTTAATCAGTGATTTGAAGAAACACATTTAAAGTCTTTCACACAACTTCAGGAACAATTCGACCTCCCCTCAAATAATTTTTATAAATATTTACAAATTAGGCACTACACTCACCGGCCACTTTATTAGGTACACCTGTCCAACTGCTCGTTAACACTTAATTTCTAATCAGCCAATCACATGGTGGCAACTCAGTGCATTTAGGCATGTAGACATGGTCAAGACAATCTCCTGCAGTTCAAACCGAGCATCAGTATGGGGAAGAAAGGTGATTTGAGTGCCTTTGAACGTGGCATGGTTGTTGGTGCCAGAAGGGCTGGTCTGAGTATTTCAGAAACTGCTGATCTACTGGGATTTTCACGCACAATCTCTGTGACTCAAATAACCACCCGTTACAACCRAGGTAGGCAGAAGAGCATCTCTGAACGCACAGTACGTCAAACTTTGAGGCAGATGGGCTTCAGCAGCAGAAGACCACACCGRGTGCCACTCCTTTCAGCTAAGAACTGGAAACTGAGGCTACAATTCGCACAAGCTCATCGAAATTGGACAAGAGAAGATTGGAAAAACGTTGCCTGGTCTGGAGTCTCGATTTCTGCTGCGACATTCGGATGGTAGGGTCAGAATTTGGCGTCAACAACATGAAAGCATGGATCCATCCTGCCTTGTATCAACGGTTCAGGCTGGTGGTGGTGGTGTCATGGTGTGGGGAATCTTTTCTTGGCACTCTTTGGGCCCATTGGTACCAATTGAGCATCGTTGCAACGCCACAGCCTACCTGAGTATTGTTGCTGACCATGTCCATCCCTTTATGACCACAATGTACCCAACATCTGATGGCTACTTTCAGCAGGATAATGCGCCATGTCATAAAGCTGGAATCATCTCAGACTGGTTTCTTGAACATGACAATGAGTTCACTGTACTCAAATGGCCTCCACAGTCACCAGATCTCAATCCAATAGAGCATCTTTGGGATGTGGTGGAACGGGAGATTCGCATCATGGATGTGCAGCCGACAAATCTGCGGCAACTGTGTGATGCCATCATGTYAATATGGACCAAAATCTCTGAGGAATGCTTCCAGCACCTTGTTGAATCTATGCCACGAAGAATTGAGGCAGTTCTGAAGGCAAAAGGGGGTCCAACCCGTTACTAGCATGGTGTACCTAATAAAGTGGCCGGTGAGTGTATATCACAAATCATAAAGTGAGAGAATAGGTAAGGTTCCAAACGGTATAGAACAGTACTTTATCACAATTTTAGAGAAACAACTTCCAATGCAAAGTCGTTTCTTATCTTTAGAAAAGACTTTTAACAGATATAATTACAAACACCAACAATGCAAAAGAAAAGTGGGAACTAGAATCTAATGCAATTATAGAAGACAAATTGTGGACTAAAATCTGCAGTAGCTGTCACAAAGKAATTAATAGTCAGCAATGGAAAGAATTTGACTGGAAACTTAAAACTAGATATTTTTATACCMCTCTGACTATTTCAAAATTTATAAAAGATCCCTCAGCAGCCTTATGCTGGAGACAATGTGGCAGAATAGGGGACCACATATCTTATGGGACTGTCCAATCATTTCTCAGTCTTGGAAAAGTATTAAGGAAGAGATTGAGAAAATTGTTTAAACGGATATTCCTTCAAATGCTTTGTTTCATCTGCTTGAAGTTTTACCAGTTGACATTTTCAACACAGACCAAAAAGATACATTATACGCATTTTGTTGTTAATAGCTAAGAAAATGATCTGTGAAATAGAAGAATGTGATGCCAACAAATGTAATGGAATGGAAGCAGACTACAAAAAATGACTACATCTTTACAAATGAAAATGGATCGGAGATGGAACACAGTTAAAATATACCTTGAATTATAAAGTAAAGAGAATCTTTGGAAATGAAGCCCCCAAGAAAAAGGAATTTTACCTCACTTTCATATTTTATATAACTGCCTTGTATTTTCTTTTAATTTAATAGTGCTCCCAAAATTATTCTTTTAAATCTAACCACTTGTCTCTTGTAATTTTATATTCTGAAAAATTTAAATAAAAAGTTCTAAAAAAAAACAACAACTTTAGATTAGATTAATTTATTAATTGGTAACTTGCATCCCTAATACCAATGCATAAAAGTTTAACTTGCAGCAAAGAAATCAAAGAACACAGGGAAAATCTGGAGCATCAACAAAACAAGCCACTTTATTAACTTGTGCGAAGTAGCTACTACAGTGGAAMTCTAGGCAGACTGATGACAAAGTTCTGTGATCCCTCGCAGAATGATCGGGTCTACTGACTGAACTGAAAGGACAGACCTACCGAGTGTTCACCTGGAATGAGAAAAAAAGGACAAATGAACACRGAGCGTGTTTCACTAAGGTTCAGCCAGAATCTGAATTTGTAGAACTATCACTATAAGCAATAGAGTTTTTCTCTTACCACATCATCAATTTTGAGGATGCTGCGGACCGTTTCTGTGGCCAGGGTCACAGCACTGATGGAAACCAGAAGAGGCTGAACCACCAGCTCCTCCAGGATGTTGGAGATTCCCCCCTATCATACAAACAATGAGTCTGGTACAACAGGTCTTCGCACACATCTGTCTGATACATTTCACAAACATTCTCCTGTTTAATCACACATGTATCATACATACAGCCAGGTCCATAAATACTGGAACAYAGACACAGTTCCCATCTTTTTGGCTGTATGCACCAACCTGATGGATTTAAAAAGAAACGGACAAGATGTGCTTTAACTGCAGACTTTGCGCTTCACTTTGAAGGTATTTGTATCCAAATCTGATGCATTACAACAGTTTGTAGATGTGCCTCACGCTGTTTAGAAGGACCAAAACTAGTGAGACAAAATAACAATCATAAAACAAACTTACACTTTTTTTTAAACTTGGTTGCAAATCCTTTGCAGTCAATTACAGCCTCAAGCCTGGAACGCATAGACATCACCAGACGCTGGGATCCCTGGTTACCGCTTGTTCTTTGGGTATTTCCCCTTCAGCTTGTCTTTAGCAAGTAAAATGCATGCTCAATTGGATTTAGGTCAGTTTTGAACATTGCATTTCTCTGCCTTAAAAACCTCTTTGGGCACTCTCACAGCATGCTCAGGATCATTTTCCATCTGCACTGTGAAGCGCTGTCCGATGAGTTCTAAAGCATTTGGCTAAATATAATCAGAGAATATTGCCCAAAACACTTCAGAATTCACCATACTGCTTTTGTAAACGTTTAATGGACTGTACTTGTATAGCGCCTTTCTATCCAAACAGGATACTCAAAGCGCTTCACACTACAATCTATGTCCTCATTTACTAGGGATGTGCAATATGTTATTGTGTGCGAAATTCAAAGAATTCAAAGAAATTCACCATGGTAATAATTTGTCATCTTGTGATAAAAATGATAAAATCACCCAGGCCGCCAGGCTTTACATGCATCCTCACCAGGTAAGCTTCCTTTGTTTACTCAGCAGAACATGTGCTAAAGTAGTAAAGCTAAAAACAATACATGCGAATCAGAAGTGTTTCCATCAATTGGCTTGAAGCGAATCAGTTATGTCAGACACATGCATGTAGTAAACAGGAAGTAAAAGTCACATCTCAGGAAAATGGAGAGAAGTTATCATGAACGTGTTGCTACCATCAGGAAAGTTGTAATTATTCTGTCATATCAACTAGTTCTGACGATGTTACATGCTGTCTGGAGACGTRGAGAAAGAAATGCAATTCTTGTTACGTTATGGGAGTAACTGCGAATACACCGACAGCGGGAGGGTCCTGCTGCAGTCGCTCTGGTGCCGGTACCAGTTTCGGACAGTGAGAACAGCTGATCAACATGAGGTAAATGTCTGCTACGTCAGAACTGATTCAGTAAATGTGCTTCCATCTGTCCTTTTGCTCATTAACTCTTTTTCGAAAAAAACAAAAACCACCTCAAGCGAGCGTATCAACTTTGATGTGAATTAGAGGAAGTTTTTTCGAATCAAGCCGTTTCTATTCACCTTTTCTGATGCGATACTTCAAAATGTGCATGAAAAAACGTTGATGGAAACACGGTTATTGTCATCTAAAAACTCTTTAGAGTTCAACAATAGACAAGAGGTCTGCATTTTTCAGTGTTTTATAATAATCTGGGCTTAGTACTGCATAAAACATGCTTTAGTAACTGTGCATTTGAAACAGTAGGGTTGGGCATAATCGTTTCGTGTGCAATTAATTGTCAGAAAAACATTAATCGATTACTTTTTGGCACTTGACAATTAATACGATTAATGCACCAGGCAGACTGACTGAAGATTTCTCCAGTCAGTCTGCTTGGTGCTCCCCTCTGCTTCAAATTTGATGAACATAAAAAAGTCCTGTAATTTATTTATCTATCAACATACTTTAGAATTTGATGTATATCCTGAAGTCTGTAATTTTGACAATTCGGAACAGATTTTTATGAAGAGCAAATCTTTCCCACTAAATTGGTCATGTGACCAGGACATAAGGGTGTCCAGGGACTCCAGGGGATTAATCGTCAAATTAATCGTTATCGGCTAAATACCACAATTAATTGTGATTATATTTTTTGCCAATATTGCCCAACCCTAATACAGAGATATAACTTTAGAAAAAAAAAGTCTAACCAAAAGGCTCACAACTCCCTACACACAAGCCACATCGATGATGTAAATACCTTCAAATTAAAGCTGAAAGTCTGAAGTTAAAGGACATCTTTTTTGTTTAATTCTGTAGTGGTGTTTACAGCCAAAAATATGAGAATTATGCAGGGGTAGACATAAGAATTTTTTTCAGGTTGAAAATCTGATTGTCCGCAAAACATTTTGGTTGTCCAAAAAAACAAACAAATCCCAATTAAAATGTAATTTAATAGGTAGGCTATATTGTTATGTATACAAAGTTTACTGTATACAAATGTTCTTAGCAGGTTAACAGTTTCAGGAGCTGCTTGAGTAAAACTCCTCCTCATCMTCTTCTTTGAAATAGAGATCAAAAATCAACATCCAACAACCATAAGCTTTCTGTTTACAGGACCAAAATTTTAATTTAAATAGTAGTATAGCCTACTGTCTACATGACCTTATTATAGCTACAGTTTAGTGTTCTTAGGACTGAAGACTTTCTGGATAAAGGGGCTTTAAACAGCTCTTCTGTCATTTTAGTGTTTTCAACTGAAGAGCTTTGATGTATTTATTTAAAAAAAGAATTATAGCACAAGAAGTTCTCTGCATAGAAAAAACTATTTATTTTTAATGTTTTTTTAACCAAACTGACAAGTTTTTCCACTATAATTGTTGTGTAATATAAAAGGCATTGAAACACCTGGTTAAATTTAGAAGATATTTAAGATTAACCACAAGCACCTGAAGCTGACTCAGAGAATTCTGTGATTTTAGAAGAAAATCAAAGTCAAACGCAGCACCCCCCCCCCCCGGGCGGATGTGGTCCGCTTACGCACCCCGCTCGCGTGTGATTAATACTGATTTTTTGCAAAATTTACTGATTTGTGATGCTCATTATACACGTAAATATCTGAAGGGGTTGGCATGTATGAATTCTGAAGTCCCGGGGCCGCGGTGCACGTGAAGAGGTGCTGCGGTCAAACTGCCTCTCAGCCGTCGCTTTAAAAACAGTCAGGTGATCTGTCGCGGTTTTGTTGTGCTCGTAAACACACGGTGTTACAGGAGAAATGCTGTGAGGTGCTTTTAAAAATATAATATATGTAAAATACGACGTAATCCTCGGTGGAAAATAGCTCAGGTGAACACCTCCCGGGAAAACCCTCAGTGTTTCCTGGACTGAAAGAAGCTGACCCCCCACCCACAGAGAAAGAAAAAAGGCAGCGGTGTCAGTCAGACAGCACGACCCGCCATGCTCTGTTCTGATTGGGTAAAACTTTGACTGTGGTTCTCTTGATTGGGTGAAAGAACCGTCAGTTTAATCCCTAGATGGCTTTAACAAGTTTTTTTTCCCCCATTCATTTTTACAATGATGAACACCCGCTGCTTTTTTCTTGGTTGCCCACCGTGCAACTGGGAGGCGGGATCTGGTTGTCCGAAACGAAAACAGGTTGTCTCGGACAACCTAAACAATGGTTATGCCTGATTATGTCATGTCCCTACAGTTATAGACCTGACTGTATGTGTGTGAAACATTTTAACAGAAATCACCGTATGTATCCAGAGAAAATGAAAATAGGTCAACCTTGCGAACGTTGATGCCGGCCATCTTGTCTCCCTGTGAGTGTCTGTTACGAAGCTCCGTCACAGTAGAGATGGGGTTCAGACCTGCATTCTCAGCAAGTGTAGAGGGGATCACCTCCAGGGCATCGGCGTACGCCCGCACACAGTAGGCCTCCATGCCCCCCAGGGTCCGAGAGTACTCTGACAGACGCACAGCCAGCTCGATCTCTGGAGCTCCACCTCCAGCTATCAGAGCCCTGTGGTACAAACGAGCATGGCACATTTGCATTTTTTATTCTTTTAATCTTACTAACGCATTAAAGGTTTGAAAAAATAAATAAAAAAATAGAAAGCAACATGTATATGGTGCTTGTTCATTCCTTCTACTGATCATTGTGTAATATTATTACAGCTATTTACACATGTGAGAATGCTCGCCAGCCAAGTTGCTGAAACAACCAGGAGCAAATAAATAGTGAGCTTTCTAAAGTGCTGTTCCTCTGTTCGTTACGCTCCTGCAGGAAAAAGCCAGGCAAGAGCGCCTTTGTCAGAGGGTGGTCAGAGGTCAGTTTGCACAGAAAAGCCACTGCTACTTCAGAGAAAACAGATGCTGCAGAGATGACTGACCTCTTCTTGACCAGGCATCGGATGACACACAATGCGTCGTGAATGGAGCGTTCTGCCTCCTCAATCACAAGCTTGTTGGAGCCTCGGACCACAATGCTCACAGTTTTTCCAGGGCTGCTGCAGCCTGTGATCTGCAACAAACATCAGATGTGTTATATTGTTCCAGCTCATTTTAATAACAACAATAATAAATTAGCTTTATATAGTGCTTTTCTAGACACTTACAGATGGTTTAATTTTTTCATGCATTCATTCATACACACATTCACACACTTATTAGTTGTAAGTTACACAAATAATGTTCATTAAGATTTGCCGCAGTGTGAGCTCCTAACATTCCAGGACTTCTGTACCTTCACCAGTTTACCCGAGCCATCCAGGCTGACCTCCTCTGCCAGCTCTGCTGTGCCAAGCATCTCTGCTGTGAAGTAGTCGATATGGGCGATGGGTTTGGTACCGATAGTCTAAAGGAGAACAAAGGCTTTGACTGATAACACATTTGAGAACTGCTCTGGTAATTCAAACCCTGTTTTGTCTTATCGCTCAAAAGTTTAAGATTATGTGCTGTTGAGAAATAAGACACATTAACTTGCAAAATCTCCTGCACAGAGTATTTGGAGGTATCCGCAGATTTTAGCAAGTCAAATTTAAGACTTTTTAATACCTTTTTAATACCACTTTGAATTAGGCTGGGCGGTATAGTAATATTTACAGGATTATAGCTCATGTAGTCATACTGATTGATGATTTGATAATTTGGCATCCTTCTACAACCCCTGGCAAAAATAATGGAACCACCGGCCTCAGAGGAAATTCACTCATTTGTTTAATTTTGTAGAAAAAAAAGCAGATCACAGGCATGACACAAAACTAATTTCAAATGGCAACTTTCTGGCTTTAAGAAACACTAAAAGAAAAATAAAAAAAATGTTGCCACATTTACAGCCAGTAACTGTAAATTTTTTAGACCAAGCAGAGGAAAAAAATTATGGAATCACCCTGTAAAATTTCATTCCTAAAACTTAACAGATGCATCGAGAAAAAAAAAAAAAAAAGCCCACACACAATTTGGGTACTGGTTAGGTTAGGGCTATCTATTTAAATAAACTGAATGTAACTGAATTGCCCACCCTTTAGCAGCAGGCGATAAAATAAGCGGACATCTTTAGGTTATGGTCATAATAATGCTCGACTAGTTTCATTCCAACTGAAAAAGTATCAGCATTGATCACCAGAAATAAACTAAAAGTTGGACACTGATTTAAAGTAAACAAGCTGAATGGATGAAATGAAGACACACACACCTTACAGATAAACTCAATGTCCTCCCTTTCAATGTCCTTCACCACCATGATCTTCATTTTGTTGAGGAAGTGTAGAGCGAGGTCGCTCAATGCATCTCTGCCAAAGAAGCAATCGTAGTTGTTGTTAAATATTGTCCCTGTTTGGTTAAAACTTGCACAAAAATGACCACCAGTTCTTCTTGGCTCTGCTACCTGAGAATTGACTTCTGAATGAGCAGAACGTTGCAGCCTGCTTTCTTGATGTGTTTCACCAAGTTTAGGATGTAGGCACGCTCCTCCCGCAGCACGCGGTCCATTTGGGCATAGTCTGACACCACAATCTGGTTGTCCATCTGCATACCAGAGAGAGGGAGGAAAAACTGTTGAGTACAAACCAGGGTTCATGCAGGTTTCAGTAAGATTAATTTAAGACCTTTTAAGACCATTAGAATGGCATTTAAGACCAAACCGATGCATTAACAGAAACATTCAAATGGTCCCAGAAATTTTAACATAGAAACCTTTTATTGCTATCAATTTAGCATTAAAGAATATTTAATTTATTTAAACTGATCAGATGCTCAAAACTGCCAGAACCAATCATTTAGCAAATCTCATCAAATCCAAAGGAAGAAATCCAAAAATCTTGTTTGACACAATCAAGAACATTGTTTCACCTTCTTTTCCTACCGTAAGTGCTTTTACAAATGCAGATTGCGATCGTTTTTTAAATTATTTTATAGACAAAGTTGCCAGCATCAGGGCCTGTATCTGTCCATCATCCCTCTGTCTGGTCCCTCCTCCTGTGACCAGCTGTTGTCTGTCCTCTGTTAAAAAAGCCTAATTTGGACTCTTCTCTRMCTGAAAGCTACAGACCGATCTCCAAACTACCATTTTTATCAAAAATACTTGAGAAGGTGGTAGCTGAACAATTGATTTGCTTTTTGGAGGACAATGACATTATGGACATTTTTCAGTCTGGATTTCACAAATTGCACTCCACAGAAACAGCTTTTTTAAAAGTTTCAAGTGACTTGTTGATGGCAGCTGACTCTGGAAACTACACTGTACTGGTTTTATTGGACTTAACTTCAGCGTTTGACACTGTGGATCACTSTKYTYWTMWMYASASASAGAGATAATKTTGGTRTTTCTGGCTCTGTGTTAAACTGGTTCACCTCTTATTTATCTGAACGGTCTTTTACTGTTTTTATGAATCAGGTTTACTCTGATGTTGCACCGCTGTCTTGTGGGGTACCCCAAGGTTCAGTTTTAGGTATAATCCTCTTTTTATTGTACCTACACCCTTTAGGAGGTATTTTAAAACGTTACAGTAATGTCTCCTACCATCTGTATGCTGACGACATACAGTTGTACTGTTCCTTTTGACCCTCTGAGTTCTTCAAACTATCTGAACTCAGTAACTGTCTGTCAGAAGTCAAAATATGGCTGAACAACAACTACCTGCGGTTAAATGCAAACAAGACTGAAACTCTTATTATCGCCCCTGATGATAAAATCCCTGTAATCAGGTAGCATCTTGCTTTTTTAACCCCTTCAGTGAAAAATAGTCGTAGAAACCTGGGTGTTGTCTTTGATGGTTCTGTCTTTTGACAGCCATTGTAAAATTTTAGTTCGTAACTATTTTTACCATTTAAGGAACATTTCAAAGCTGAGATCTTTTGTGTCACAGAAGGAACTAGAGATGGTTGTTCATGCTTTTATTTCTTCTCGTTTAGATTATTGTAACAGTCTTTTTACATGTYTAAACAAATCCTCCTTGACTCGGCTTCAGTCTGTGCAGAACGCTGCAGCGAGGTTATTAACAAAGACCCACAGGAGAGMCCACATTACACCTGGTTWAGCCTCTCTGCACTGGCTCATGTGACTTTGTGGAGTCATTTTAAAATTTTAGTTTTAACTTTCAGAGCACTTCATGGTCAGGCCCCCAAATACATACTGGACCTTCTGAAGCCTCTCTGTCCATCCAGGACTTTGAGGTCTTCTAATAAAATGCTGCTGGTGGTCCCTGGAACCCATTATAAAACCAGTGGAGACAAAGCTTTTCAGGTGGTGGCCCCAAGGCTCTGGAACGCTCTCCCTCTGTCCCTTCACTGCTCAGATTCTTCTGACTCTTAAGAAACATCTTAAGACATTTTTATTCCGACAGGCTTTTAGTTAATGTGCTTTTTATTGTGTTTCAATTGTTGTTTTTATATTTGTGATCTGTTTTATTGTTTTTAATTATTTTTGCTTTCTGTGAAGCACTTTGTGATGTTTGTCTGTGAAAGGTGCTATAGAAATAAAGTTTACTTACTTACTTAATTTTAATAAAAGAACACTAAATTATTTTAATCGTCATATCTATGAGACCTTCATATCGAATGCTGTGGACCACTTACAATTGAGTGCTAAAATCACAGATATCAAGCCAAGTCTCATTGAAAATACACTTTCCCATGTTTGAACGACAAGCAGAAGACATGACTAAACTTCTTTGTTTTTTTGGGGGTGATGAACAAGCCGCCATATGTGGGGGGTGTTAGTGGCAAAGAGGTTGAAAACATGGAAGTAAACTGCCATTTTTTGCCTGTAGTTATCACAAGATTTGTAGTTTAACTAAGTACAAAGACCGGTAGCTAACTTAGCACTACATGAAGACAGATCACATCAACTTCAGATTACGGCGCTTTACTCTTTATGCAGCCAAAGCTTCTCGGGAAAGATTGACAGTAAAAAAAAAAATTTAGACTTGACAAAATTAAATTTAAGTCCTTGGATGAAAATCTGAGCGTTTAAGAATTTTGTAGGTCTAAAATTTTGATTTTCAAATTTGCACAAACCCTGATACACATTCTTGGAGTTGGATAAATTTTCGCTTCAACATTTGCTCATTTAAGGATAGAAATCAATATGGTTTCATTATTGGAAACATGATCAATATTCTGAATATTATTTTCATGTACTTTAGAATTCACTGTGTAATGTATTGAGATTATCTGAAAATCACGTCATTTACTGCATCTATTTATTTTTTAAATGAATTGGGGGGGGACTTATCCATACTGTTCTATGTCAATGTCAGTTATGGGGGGGATTGTGCAATTTGTTAAATAAATATACTGGAGTACAGTCAAATTCATCTAAATGACAAGTTTAGGTTTTCCCAAGCACTTCACTTCTCATACAGAAAATACCTGCAGACCATTCTTTTAAGAAATGCTACCTCATGCTTGTTTTATTTAATTCAAATCAGGGAAGAAATGTTTGAGTCACAATTTGCTGCTTAAAGTGTAACTTACCCCCCCCCCCCGTGAAAAGAAAACTCCGCCCCAAGGCGAAATTTGAAAAATGCATCAAAGTGGGTAGGGGAGGGGGTGTGGGT
>NW_013953208.1:126829-128943 GCF_001266775.1 Austrofundulus limnaeus
ACATTATATGGTCATTGGTTAAGAGAAGTTATGTCTTACATTCATTTAGAGAAGATTAGATATACTGTTAGGGGATCTGTAAACAAATTCTTTGATATCTGGCAGCCATTTATATCGTACGTAGAAAAAATTTCAGCAGATAATTTTGTGTAAAGGTCAAATATTGTTTCATGTACACAAACATGTTCATTATATCACTGATTTATGAATACAAGATGGTTTTATGTTGTTGCAGTAGATCCGGTATAGGAGGGGAGGGATTTTGGGTGTGTGTGTTTTGTTTTGTGTTCTTGTTTGTTTTTTTTTCTGTAGTTTGTGTTTAAAAAAATAATAAAAAGACTTTGATCAAAAAAAAAAAAGATTAAAAACCACACCAGTCTTTTGAAAACTTCAATGTAAGATACCATTAACAGCTGATCAGATGGACTGAATATCAGCTCAGATTCATCAAGTGACTCACATCAGTTTTGGGAGGTGACAGACAGAATTGGATAAGGCCGATCTTGGCTTTTTCAACCCGAGTCACACCAGTGTTGGCCACCTTCTGGGTCAGCACCAACCCTTCCACCAGCTCACAGTCATCAATGGTCCCTCTGGGAACAAAACACTAATTTGTGAATATGACTTACAAAAATCTCAAAAAGAAAAAATTACAAAATGAAAAATAAATAAATAAAACAAGATCCTGAAAATGAAACTTACCCAAGTTTCTTGATGATTTTGATGTCCTGCAGGTCCACGCTGGTGGCCATAGCTGGGTCGATGACTCGCATGACAGCATCCACGCTCATGGGTGCCAGCAGGCTCGAGTACTGCGACACCACCTTGGAGCACAAGGATGTGGTGGCACTGTTGAGAAGTGTCTCGCGGTCACTCAGTTCCACTGGTCGGCTCATGTTGGTCAGAACCTCTACGCTTTTATCGACAGCCTTCTGGAAGGACTCCGAGATGATAGTGGGGTGGATACCTGTCAGAAAACGTAAAGTAAACAACATCACTGAAATACAGACAACAGACGAGACACCCCACAAACACTTATTCTCAATGTCTCCTGAAATTCTTTTTACCTTTCTGCAGCAGTTTGGAGCAGGCATCGAGCAGGGCTCCAGCAATCACAACTACAGAGGTGGTGCCATCTCCAGCCTCAATGTCCTGTGCTTTGGACAGTTCTACCAGCTAACACATACATTTAAATCTAGATTAGCTCTTGAAAGGCTTAAACAACACTTAATACGACAAAGTTTGACTTAAAAACAAATAATCAGTTTTTTGGTCACCCATTATAAAGACATTACCATTTTCGCTGCAGGGTGGAGCACCTGCATCTGCTTCAGTATAGTGGCTCCATCATTGGTAATAGTCACGTCACCTTTTTCATCTTGGATCTGAAACATACAATGGTCTCCAATTTGTTACACGTATTTCCAAGACTAAATCAGTAAGTTTGAAATYTGTTCACTCACCATCTTGTCCATTCCTTTGGGTCCAAGACTGGTTCTGATGGCATCTGCAACAGCTGCCAGACAAACCAGGGATGGTCAGAGTTAAAACGAAGATCAACTTCACCAAAATTAACCGCTAAAAAAACACACACAGCCTATGTTTTGTATGTTAATGTTTAAGAAATATTTTTAAATGATACAGGTTTGAAGGGCGAAACATCAAAAACTATGCATTGTGTCAAGCAAAACTATAGGACTGTCTCAAAAAGAGGTGGCACAAGATCTTACGGGACCTAAAACATCACAAGAATTCTTGTTGAGTATAAAACTCTCATGGACAATAAAACAGAACAAAAACATTTTATCAATTTGGTTAAATTATTACTGCAGGGTTTCCCGCAGCGCATTAACACAGAGCGACTGCTGACTGAGAACATTTGTATATATTACACTTTGTATGCAGAACAATATAGCCTACTTATTAAATGATATTTTATTGAGATATTTTTTGGACAACCAGATTTTGTCAAAACCCCACATGAGAGGTCACCACCACGGTTAAAAAAATCCTGGGAGAAACTCTGCTGAGTTAAAGTTCTTCTAGTTCTAATGAAAGGACATGATTTGAAGTTTTTACTGATAATATTTTATTCAAAACATGTTACAGAAGTC
>NW_013953208.1:131227-134171 GCF_001266775.1 Austrofundulus limnaeus
CAGAAGAGCTCCAGAAGGTTCCAAACTGAGAACTCTGGACTCAGATCATCTGCTGCACACAGTTCTGATCACTTATTATCAATAAGAATTTTATTAACAATTATCATGAGGAGTCCTTAACTAGGATGTAGTTGGGCAATTAAATATTCATGTATGTGTAAATTTATTAGCATAATTGCAGGTGAGTCACGTAAATTTATGTTTTAATAAACAAGTAGCTCCCCCCCAGACCAATTTCCCAGGGGAAACACTGGAATGTGTGTATTTAATTGTTTTATTTTGTATTACAGGACATACACTCAAAGATGACAGGGTGTCAAGAGCAATAGGCCTGGCAAGAAGGTTGTGGGGCACTTTTCCCACAGTTGGAAGAAGGCAGCAATGACTGAAGCACAGAGAGAGCTCAAACTTCCTGAACACAGCCTCATCACTGAATGCACAACAAGATGGGGATCCAAAGAAATGATGATGGCCAGGGTGCTAGAGCAGCTCAAAGCCATTTCTCACAGGTATTGTCAGGTGACCGTTATGCACGTTCCCTTATCCCAACCTGGCAGGATATTGAGATGTTGGAGTCTGTTCACAAGGTACTGTATCCTCTCCTGGACTTCATAGATGCTCTCTCTGGAGAGGAGTATGTGAGCATCTCCAGCTTCAAACCCAGAGCTCTAGAGTGCGACCTGATTTCCTAATAGTGTGATTAAAAAAAAAAAAAAGTCCAATCGCACTGGTGCGACCAATCGTTCGAGGGGGAGGGGGAGTGGTCGCCCGCTGAAACACAAAGTTTCCATCATGTTCCATAAAAAAATGAATCCAACAGTATCAACCATAAGAGTCGCCCGCCGACACAGTCTCCATGTCTCCTAACAACACTGCGCTCTGCTCGCGGGCTCCGCTGCACACCTCCTGCGAGCGTGCGTTTGTTGTTCCATCTTCATGGGTACTTTGCATTGGCTTCCATTGATAATTTTATACCGCRATATATGTATACCGTTACCGTGAAGGGATTCAATTTATACCGTAATATGAATTTGAGGTCATACCGCCAAGCTTTACCGACAGTYGTCTTCTCAGCCCCTCTGGTTAGATTGTGTGGGACTACCAGACATCTTGCTTGGAGGATTTTGTGTTTAAGATAAAAAAAAATTAAAACAAAACTTGTCCAGTGGTGTAACTCTCCATTTGACATATTTGGTCTTGGTCTTATGCAGGTTTTAAATATCTCAATACTATAATGAAAGAACTYGTGCAAAGCAAAATTAAATAAATAAAATATTTAATGCACATATGTATTGTGGTGTGTTTAATGTTTTATTAATTTCTTTTACTATTGGAACTTTAAATGCGAGATTCTTGCTTTTTTTCCATCCTACAATTCAATGCACTTAGTACAMTTTATGCCCTTTATTAACKTTGAGCACCTGCCCCTTTAGTGGTCTGTGCACGGCCCTGTGACTCTGTGTTCATTCTGTAAACGTTTTTGGGACTGATCCTATACTCTGGAAAGACACACTTTTGCTTATAGAAAGTTTGATATGGACCCAATTAAAACCATACTATTTGGCTTTTTAATATTAAAACTCCAAGTATGAGCTTTTGTTGCAAATTAGTATTCATACTGGCTAAATTTCATATCCACAATTAAATTTTTTAAACCCCAGTGGCTGTGTAATGCCTATTTTTCCTCTACTACGTGTATTAGCTTCATAAAGCTAGCTGTAAAGCAAGTATATGGGCTTTTATTCGCAGTGCCTAGCACGTGTCAGTATTTTAGCTTACCTTTGGCAGCAGAAATATTACTAAAACGGATCTGGGCCGGCTTGTCGCGGTCCACATACGCCCCTCCTTTGTTTTTGCCTCCGCTTGAGTCTTTCTGTCCGGCCATGGCTTCGGGCATCACGCCTTTAGATAGATACGATGGTAAATATTGACGGGATTCTTAAGGGCAGGACTGATTGGAGCCCGGGGATTCAGCAGTAAAGTTTGGCCTCGGATGGAACTGGATTGAAGTGAATTCCCGTCAGAACCTTCCAGAGCCTCGGCTGCTGCGCGAGAAAGAAAGATCCGGCTTAACACGGACAAACGCAGACTGATGACGCAATCAGACAATACTAACCGATTGKGTGCTTAAAAATAAAAACTATCTAACGAAGTTTTGTAATARCATAATTCGACATATCGATTRWTATCTTAGTAATAATTAACAAATAMACTTAGGTCACTTCYCGCTGCAAAGACACTCTCTTACGACACTTATCTGGGTTGATTAGTTTGGTCTGTGGAGGTGATAACGTCATAAAGAAAGCGACTTTCTGGTGATGCTAGTTTGAATATTTYCTTAGGAACCCTTCAAAAAAAGGTAGGTTCACTGAAAGTGTTACCGTTAACCCACTTTACTTTATGCGTATACTTGAGTTTTTAAAGTCTTGGTAAACATGATCTCACCATCAGTCAGGTGTTGCATCAGAACACGGTCTTTTCTTTGAGATATATAGCGCTTTATAAAAAAAAAGAAAATAGGCTACAGCTAACATGAAGCATGTAAGGCATGATTTACCATGAACTCTTCATGGTAAAAACTTTATAATTAGCACATGTCTGTGAAATTCTCAGKTTTGCACAGTCGTCTGAGTGGTACTGATGTGTCAGGCTGAAATCAGAAGAGCCAGCAGACCTCAAGTTTTTTTYCCCCCTTTTGCTGCCCTTATCACCAGTCATGTGGGGAAATGGATGAGCAAACAGTTTTCGATGGCCATTCTCCTCAGGGGTGGTCCTAGCTGGTTTGGTTCACTGGGCGAACAACTCCTCTGGCACCCACCAACAAGTCCACCCCATTCCCCCAAACCTAGAGTTAGACTTTTAGATTATTGTGAACCATAACACACACACACGCACACACACACGCACGCACACACACACACACACACACACACACACACACACA
>NW_013953208.1:137923-151453 GCF_001266775.1 Austrofundulus limnaeus
CCTGTGCCCCCAGCTATTTTTGGATGATAAACATTTGTATCAGGTCAACTAAACATGGGCATAGTAACAATATTTATCCGTTTAAAATACACTAACCTCACTCCTTTGTAACAACTAAGGCAAAAATGTCATTAATTCAGAAAATCTTTTCAGGACCCCACCTTGATGTTTCAGGACCCCACTTTGGGTCCCGACCCCAACTTTGGGAACCACTGCTCTAAGCTACTGTCTCTTGAAGAGTGAGAGTCACAAGCACAGCGCCACTCCTGTACAGTGGTGAACGTTGTAACGCACTGTTTCATTCAGATCGAGTCATGTATGCAGCATATTTWAAAAAAAAATTGTGACAACACATTTTATGACTAGTAATTAAGTTACTACTACTACTTATCACAATAATGTTATTTCAGGTGATGTCAACAAATTATGGTTATACTTTGATAGAAAAGGAGGATCTATGAAAGGCTAAGCTTTCGTGGTGACARTAATTAGAGGAATATCAGTCCACTCTGGCTAATGATTTTACCCAGTTTGACAGGGTGAATGTGTATATTGCTTCTCCTGCAGACTGCTGTCATGCTGCCACTGAAGGAAAAAGATAAACCCATCATCCAGAAGCTGCTCTCAGCTGGCTGCTGTGCCCGCTGTGTCCTCAGGTTCTGCTGCCTGAGCAACCAGGCTGCTTACCGACAGCCATCACAGGTTGGACTCTCTGATTCTAAACACAAACGACCTTACAGATTGATTCAGAAATGTTTTTTCTGTCACGTAAAAAAAACCTTCTATGGCTGATTGTCTCTCGTCCTATGCAGGAGATACTAAAAGAACTTCAAGATTTTATTACAGAAAAGAAAAGCAGCAAAGTTCCAAATTCTTCTACTGCTGAAAACAACAAGTCCCACGATCTAACTGTGTCAGAAACACTTGGAGACCCACCCAGTAAAAAATCTAAACTGGAGCCAATTGAGACTGTTGCTGAGTCAGAAAAAAACACTGCTGCTGTGGTCAGACGGAGGACTGAGGAGTTGCATGTTTGTGTTGTGTGTTTGGGAATCCTTCAGGGACTATGTGAGGCTGAACAGGCAGTAAAGGTGTGTGTGCGTGCTGAAATTTACTCATTTTCTCTGACAAAAAATGTTAAATTATCAAAGTATCAGGTTGGACCTGTTTCTGATGTATTTCACAGATTGCAGAGGCAGTTAAAAAGAGAAACTATGAGTTTGACACACTGATATTGTCCGTCTCTCTGCCTKCCCAGCTCTATGTCCGTGAGGTGCGTTTGTTTGAAGGCTACTTTGCATCAGTTTCACACCCAAACAACACAGTTTCTCTCATGGTTAATGAGGAATTTTTGTCCTCCTGCAGCACTCCTGTTGGCTCCATGTGAAGGAAGAAGTGAGGTGAGAGAGCTTGTCGTACATGTTAAACATCAGTACCTTTAAAGTCAGACATCATGTTGAAATAATGCTTTTTACTTTCAGTGAGAAGAGTCTGGTGATCACCAGGGATGATGTCATCCAAGTGAAGGAGGCCTTCAAGTGGACCTTGCAGGGTTTGGTTGCAAAGGAGATTGGGGGCATTGCTGTGGTTAACAAAGTAAGTAAAATCAAATCACCTGTATTAACAATAGCTCATTTGGCTTTTTTTTTTACTTATTATGGATGCTTTATTGTGAAAACATGGATATTTTACCATCTGACAACAGTAAAATGTGTAAAACGAGCAGATTTATAAAAAGTAAATAAGAAGCATGTAGATGTCTTTTGCTACACTAGAAGGCCCTATGTCACTATGACGTTTTAGACAACTTATGCCCTTTTGTCTGCTTTAACTTGTAAGTTGTACAAGTTAGGTGTAAGTTGTAAGCATGTTGCCAGATTGATGACCAAACAATAATTTTGGACATGCTCAAAATTTTCAGCTTATGCCAACATGTTGCTGATAAGTGAGGCATAAATTACAGGTATGGTTCAGATAATTATAATTTATGCATCACGTTACAGGTAAGTTATTCATTTGTCATTCATAAGTAAATAAGATATAKGATATAAGTCCAACACCAGCAGGACTATTCTGAAGCAGCATGTAACATTTTTAAACCCCTGCTGCCATCAATTAAGGCTCATGTGAAAACCAGTTTAACTTTTTCATAACGATTACTGTGTATTATAATAATATAATAATCCACGTATGAGCAACRTTCATGTAACGTTTGAACAAATAACAGACCTGAAATGTGCGTAAAACTGATCAGCAACAGTTCTGCATATGGTGAAAATTTTAATCATATTCAAAATTCTGCGCTGGGATCTCGTTATGACAACGTATGTCAGKGCTATTCAACTAAATTGCTCTGAGGGCCACAGTTACTGTAGGCCAACTGCTCAGGGGCCGAACATCCAGCAATGAAAGGCATTATGTAAATAAACCAAGTATTACAAAGATCTGTTACCTTTTGAAATAGTTTATTTTGCTGTATTTAATCATAAATACAACATACAGAACCCTATAAAAGTGTTGATAATTTAACWGTATCAAAGTTAACACATTATGCCTCCTGTTTGACACAAATATTATTTTGACATCTCTGACTTGCCAAATTTTTAAACCAATTTTATTTTTACGTTCATAATTTTATATTCAACTGCTTGTAATTTTAACTGTCTTGAATGTTCATAAAAATGTTTTTTACCCGCTTGTAGCCAAGATTCTGACGTTTCTGTAGATACCAAACATGTATATGTTTAACTAAAAGACCTTAGAGTAATTAAAGTAGAAAACCGGGGGTTTGGGCTGAAGAGATGAATGAACCAATTGGCGGGCCGAACTTTGGTCACTCGCAGGCTGGATGTGGCCCACGGGCCGCCAGTTGAATAGCCCTGACGTATGTCCTCTTATATTAACGTGTTTGTAAGTTATCCTAAAATTATGCCCAACTTTGCTGCCGATGTTGTAGTTTTCTCCATCACGCTGTGCAGAAGTTCTATTCAGAAGTTCCATTAGTCTTGCACATATGTGCTGCAGAAGTCCAAACATGTTATAATAAGCTTGTATACATTATATTTAAGTTAAGGATGACATGGAGCTCACTATGTTTTCAGAGCTCGTTTGAGGTAGGAGTGGAGTTCACCCACCCAGAGACTGACTCTGACTGCCACTTTCTGTGAGTCCTTACCTTGTCATAAACACATATTTTACAAAACAATGTAATTTGTCACTCAACAAAAATTAAGAACCTAAGGCATAGCATTCCTTGAAGGTATGAATATCACCTACCGTCTTTTGTTTTGGGAAATTATGTAGTTTTGATGTTTTAATTGAAAATATGTGCAATATCTTGCACTGCAAAGAGTACGTGTTATGAATGACTCTCAGCTTATACCAGACCAGATGTTTAGTTTGGTTTTTGTAAAATTGTCTGAAGTACAGCTGATGTTGTGTTGGTTAATGTCAATTAACTGTGGCAGCCATCTTGAATTGAATTGAATCCAGAAGTTGTAGACATTAATCCACTTGTGACTTTCTGAGAGTTTCATTGAAATCTGTTCAATGGGTCATGAGATATTTTACTAACACACTGGAGCACAAAACACAGATAAGCAGAAATACATTATTCTCCACCTTTACCTTTAACGGTGGGCAATTAACAAAATCCTGAAACACCAACACTACAAATTGCCTACAGTAAAAAGGTGAGTCCAGTTCAATATCTAAGGAAGACCCTTAGTGAGTTTTACAGTCAAGCATTACTTTAAGTAGCTTGATTAGAGTTATTTTAAAATGTGATATTTAAAAGTGAACTTATGAGAAGTTGACAGATCCTGAGCTTGTTCTGTCTTTGCAGAGCTAAATCCTGCCCTGACTGCTTCAAACCCACCAAGAACAAACAGGTGAGGAGGCAGAAGGCCAAATCCTGATTTTCAATCAGGCGTAAGAAGTTCAGGTCACAGAAACATAGTAAAAACCATCAGCTAACTGCAACTGCAAAGACGTCAGATAAAGAAATCTTTCTTTTGGTTATTCTGATCACGATACGATATACAGTATATCACGATATTCAGCGAACAATATGATTTTCTGAAAGATTTTAGAGGGACAGAGTGATTTTGGTGACATTTTGGGACTGTTCCATAGACTTGGATTGAATTAATTGAACTGAAAACTGATTAAAAGCACCAACTACACAATACCTGGCTTTGATTGGACAGAGACCTAGTATCCAGCTGGACAAAATTAATCAAAGATGCAGTGAGAAAATTTATTTCCTTTAATTGAAACGGCGCAAACTGTAGCTTACAAGGCTAAAATAATATTTGGTTCCATCCAGGTAACTTTGGCCAATAAAGAGCAAATGTTCCTAGATCTTCAGGATTTGTTGTTCATGATGAAAGGAATTAACTCAGTTAAAGGGCACCTATTTGAGGGTCCTAGCACAAGTTAGGATCCATCTGTGGGCTATACAAAACATCTTCATTTGATTTAATTCACAAAAAGAATCTCAAATAATGAAATTTCACTTTTTCAGTCCTGCCTCTTCTTTAGCTCTCTCCAGCTCGTACTGAATGCGGCAGTTGCTATGGAAAACCCCCCTCCCAAACGTTTGTTTACGTTAACTCCGCCCCCCCAACATGGTAGAAGTTTCCAAAGTGAAATTATTTTCACAAACTACAGCTTTTTTTGGCAATATTGTTAGAACATTGTCATCAAAGATAAAAAATTAAATTAATCCTGGCATCTGTTTTCCATGGCTGCTGTAAAAACAGCACAACTATCGCCCGTGAAGAAGTGGGCGGAGCTTCACCTCGGGTTGCCTCATGAGGAGCAGGACTCTGGTTTAGTTTGCTAGGTGACTGTTATTGTGATGTCACAATAACGTGCTTTGAGAAAAACCATGTTTCCAGATACCTAAAAATACATGTAATTACAGCTAAAAAAAACAGCTGGGTGCATTTTTTGGTGTTCGTACTGCTTCTCTAAGCAGTAGAGACCCAAAAGTAAGTTTAAAAACATGAAAAAAGTGAGTTTTGCATAATAGGTGCCCTTTAAAGACTTGGAGGTAAATTATTTTGTTCCCATGTTACAGAGGAGGAACAGATTATTTTAAACAACTGAAATATTTGGTTCTTGTATCAGCAATAAAAAATTTTTAAATACATACAATCTGTTGGAAGACAGTGTTTGGTGACTGACTGATAAACAATGAGGCTAAAGAGAACATGAGAAAAGTTGGAAAAGGACTGATTCTCTTTGTGATTAAAAAAAAGGCCAGGTTTATTTATTTATTCATTTTAGAGTGTTTTTTTAACAGCAACTGATGATTAAACTGAAAGTTACAACCTTGACAAGTTTATGTGAGTCCTTTTACTGAGAAATTGATCAGAAGTGCTGTGAAAATGGTCGGATCTGCCTCTCTGGCTGCAGTGTGCCCTCCAGACACAGGGGGAACAGATTTTCACACAACTCCTCCTAAGCTCGAGGAGTTAGACGCATGCCTGCCTGCCTGCCTTCTGTAATGTGATGGCTGACTATATTCTGAAAAAATAGCACCCTGGACGAGACACTTCTATTTGGCTTAAAATACAGACATTGACTAGTAAGGGACTGTTCGTAACCTTACCTCAGAAGGCAGAGGGTTTCGATCTTTTCTCCTCAGATTCAGCTATTGGTGTATGAAGCTAATGTTTACTCACGATGTCCTGATGCATCTCAGTAATCCAGGTAGAAAAAATCTAAATGATCAGAGCTCTCTTTTCCACTTCCTCCATGTACAGGTTTGCAACAATAGGGGAAACTGGGGAGCCCATAGCACACCCATGTTTCTGCCTACAGTATTGCCCCCCATATGTGAAATAGGTTTATTCCAGGCACAGTTTCAGAAGTTGACACAGTTGGTCTGTGGAAAGAGTGGTTCTGCTGCTGAGAGTGGTGTCTGATTTTAATCTTACACAGACCACCTCCACCGCCTTATCAACAGGAACGCACGTAAAGAGTGATGCGACTTCAAAGGAGACCATAGTTTCATCCGTCTCCATGGTGACATCCCTCACCTTGTTCACAAAGTCCATGGTGTTCTGTATGTGATGTTATAAACTGCCAACTAATGGACCAAGTATAGACGTCAGATATTTAGAAACATTGKAAGTGACAGAGTTRATCATGCTAACAATAGGTCTTACYGGTACATCCTGTTTGTGAATTTTGGGTAAACCATACAGAATAGGAGTGGCCTCACCTTGGTACAGTGTGTGGTACAGAATGCGGTTAATAGTCTTGTCCTGCTCTAACCTTTTCAGGCACTCTATCAACTTCTTCTTGTATCTACTTCCTGGATCTCTTTTCAGTGGCTTGTATGTGGTCTTGTCACTAAGGAGTGTCATAACCTTCTCACGGTAGTCTTTCTAGTTCAGAATCACTGTGCACCTTCCTTTGTCTGCTGGGAGGTTGATGATGTTCCTGTCCTTGCTGAGGGTGGTGAGAGCGTCTCTCTCTTCTCTACTGATGTTGGCAGGTGGTGGTTTGGCATTGCTGAGACAGGCTGAAACATTGTTCCTAAGTTGTTCTGCTTCAAATACTGGGATTTTGTTGTTGCGAATGGCTGATTCTGTGGCTGTAATCATCTCAACCAGAGGAATTCTTCTTGGTGCGACCGCAAAGTTCAGTCCTCTGGACAGGATTTCRGTTTCTRGCTGGGTGAGTTCTCTGTCAGATAAATTCTTCACCCACTTCTCTGTCTCCCTGGCATTTGCTTGTGCTCCTGTGTGTTGTTCTACCTTCTGTGAGTTGTTGGAATTACGAAGGGACTGTCGAGTTACCAGTAAAGTGAACTTCTTTTGTTGTCAGGTCTTGGACTTGATATGCTGAGCTAAACCTGCCTTTTCTGTAAAATCCATAACCTGTTGGAATGTGGTCTGATCTAGATGTTTTGTTAATTCTTGTCGGATGTGTTCCTCTTTGGCTTCTATAGCTTCAATGGTAAAGTTGCTCTGTCTTACTCGTTCGTTCAAAAGCTGGGTCTGTGCCCTTTGTAGGATCTTACTTGCCCGTTGTCCACCAACAGATGATTTAAGTTGAAAGCTTCTAGGAAAGATGCCACTTTGTCTGCAACAAAGATTAAATCTCAGATGGTTTCTGTAGTCCGCCTTCTTTCTTGCTTTTTGCTCAAACTCTCGAACTAGTTTCATGCAATCCTGGCCAAAGTGGTTCAAAATGTCTTGATGCATCTCAGTAATCCAGGTAGAAAAAATCAAAAAGAAAAAATAAGTAGGTCCTCTGGATGGGTTCTTCTTTAGTGAAACGTTTCATCTCTCATCCAAGAGACTTCTTCAGTCTGATGAGTTTCAGGTGAACTCAGCCTTAAAAGCACTGCCTCCACATGGTGGACAAAGAGGTCAGTCACATGCAAAAGAGGGCCAATTGCTTAACAATAGGCTTGATTGGCTCTATTGTTCATAGAGGGTCATGTACACCATCACCTGACTTATTGGTTGAATGCTGTGGTTCTTATGCTATGTTCACACCGAACGCGTTTTGAGCGGCCAAAAAGCGCAAAACGTCTCTCGTTGGACGCACTATTTTCAGACAGAAGAACGCACTAGTGTTCAGACCAGAACAAGTAGCGGCAGTAGCGAGGTGTGGGAGGAGCGTGTCCTCAGCGGGTGAAATAAAGATAAAATAAAAGAAAATGGCTTTGATTTTTTTACTAAAAAGCAAGCGAACATTGCGCACAGCAGATAATTAACTCACCAGATGATTTAGAGGCGATTTGTTCAGTTAGTTTTGTCACTCCAGAAGCTGCCAGCTGACTGACCTTTTTTTTGTTCTGAGCAGCTGATCCACATCAGTGCTGACATATCCTGCCAGAAAATCCAACTGCACACGGTCGATTTCAGGTAAAGATTAGGGCTGCACCGATTAGTTGAAATAATCGATGACGATTATGTAAATTTGTCGTCGCAGATTTTTTATTATCGATTTGCTGTATTACATAACCACCACGTGAATGTTCATGCAATTCYATTTCGGTACCTAAATGCATCATTGCGACCGTATTGGCATAAGAATGGTGAGTTTTCCATGCTTGTCCTGAACGCAGCATCACAAGAGCGTAATGACGTCAGCAGCTGCTGCTTCAGTTCAGTCTGAAGTTTGAAAACAAGCCTCGCAGCTCCTGGAGTAAAATTTACCGAACAGACGCCTCTGAATTATCTGGTGGATTAATTATCTTGTGAACATGACGTTCGCTTGCTCAAAGTAAATAAAGTACTGGAAGAAATTCGTGTTTTAATATCGGCTGACAATCGGATGAAAACACAAATGTTAAATAAACTGATCTGCTATAGGAAATAAATGTCATACAACACCAGAATTCTGGATCTGAGTGAGGCTTATTTGTCACCGGACTGACAAGCCAAACCACAGTGAATGGAAAAACAGGAAGTCCCCGTTTAAATACAGTACACATTCTTCATTGCCTGAGTTCGCCCTCTGCTGGCCTACTGCTGAATCACAGGCATTCAGACAAAAAACCTCACACTTATGTTAACACAGCTTTTAATTATGTGTTGTTAATAATTCGGACATGTATCTACTCTATTTCAATTAACACATAATAGATCAAACATTATAAAARTATTATAATAAGAAACCCCTACTACTCTGGTGTTGTTTCTGAAATCAGTACTGATCTGTAATAACTATAAATTTCTTCAGTAGCACCACTTTCTTTATTTCATCCACCATTAAACAGAGAGCGGTGTTAGGTGGAGCCACGTTCCCCCATCAGACGGTTCCCCCAGCATCTCAAACAACAGAGGAGCTTCCCGACACACGTCTGACCTAAAGAGCACAAGCAGCCAACAAGTGTTGGATGTGTTTTGGATGTTCAAAACRTAGCTTAAATACCTTTTATTTATTTTAACTGCATCCTCTTTTGTTTATTTGATTTAAACTTATTTACCTTCATGGACCTCCATCACATAATGTTTCTAGTGGGGAAATGACATCAATAGAAACACGTGGAGCTGGATTTTAATTTGTGCAATAAGACAAAACAGTCTTGTTGTTTTCAACAGTTTTCACCTTAAAGAAATAAGTTACACAACTGATGTTACAATACAAAGAGTTGGATGTTGTCTTGATATTTGTTAAATTTTACATATTGACAAATATGTTAAATAAAAAATAAATAAATGTTTATTATGTGTTTATTATAGGTTTTCCAGAGAGTGACTTGAATTTTGAATGATTTAGTTCATTTGTTAGATTGTTAACATCTTGCACTATATTTCTTTTAGTTGAATTTTATATGCTTTGGTTGAGATTTTATGTTGATGTTAAATCTTTTAAGCTTTTTTTGTTAAAGAATTGACTCTAGAGTGCATGTTTTGTGTCCATGAAAAAACTATTACAGAAAATATTACAATATTAAAGAACTGTTGTTGTTAATTTGATGAAAACATTTTAAATATCCAGTGCACTCACATCAGAATAACTTCAGCGAAAAGCCCAGATTGCTGGCTTTCAGGCACTGTTTAAATTTTTCAGATTGCGCAATTATTCGAGAACTTACATTAAAAAAAAACAGTGTCAAATATGTGTTGGTCGACTGCTGTTGTGAATCTTAGCTGAAAATTTTCCCTTCAAGCAAAACGTATTACAAGCGCCCCCTTTTGGTAAATATTGCTGCCAACGCCCCCTGGCACCGTCTCAGCGGCCCCTAGGGGGCGGTACCACCCCCGCTGAGAAACACTTGACTCTGAAAATCTTCTTGATCTTTTTAGCTTCAAAAGTCTTCTTTACTTGAAATTCTTCTGTTCTTCTTTGCTTGAAAATCTTCTCCATCTTTTAGCTTCAAGAATCCTATTGGTCTTCTTTGCTTTGAAAGTCGTCTTAGACAATTTTCTTTGCCTGAAAATCTTCAGATCCTCTGAGCCTTCTTGACTTGGGTGCTGCACTGAGGAGTACGACCCAACTTCCTGTTAAGAGCTCTTATTTTTTATAGTTTAACTGCACCAGATGGAAAGGTACGGAGCCCGCCAGGGGTCAGTGGTGAAAAAATAAAAACAGCCGCCGGAAATCCGTGCGCACAGATTACTAAACTGAGCACACGTATTACTAAACTGTGCTCTCAGTTTTGCAGTCCGTGCGCACGGATTGGGTCTTAGATCTGTAGACAAGTTGGACGCATGGTATGAAGCTGCATCTGCAAGGTAAATTCAGTGGATCTGTTGTCATATATAAACTTAAGGCACTGTCGTGTTTTCATCAGCACACTTTTTAGCCACAGAATTTTCCTGAAAGTTTCATCAAAATCCAAGGTATTATTTATTTATTTTCATATTTTCCAAACAAATGATTCCTGAAACGGAGGTTAGCCTCCTCCGCCCTCCCGTCCCCCCTTTTGTTGTACAGGAAAGACAATAAACATCCGACAACAGCTGGAGAAGACCTCCGAGCGGTTTGCTATCGAGAAATGTCACCGTGTGGCGAGCTTCATCTGCAAAATGATGACCCGATGGGAGCTGTGGCTCCGCTCGAACTCTATTTGTTTCCAACTTTATTCCACTGTGGTGTAATAAACATTTTTGAAAGAGTAATAAACATTTCCTAAAAGTTTAACATAAATCTATTCAGTACTTTTGTGATATAACCCTGAGAAGGCAGCTGGCTAAATTTAGCCAAACTTCCCCGTTKTCAGGCAAACCGTAAACATTCGGCAACCAGTCCGAGCGGCTTCCTGTGATGATCCGATCGGAGCTGAAACAGCCTTTAGGAGACCCAGTACCAAAACTGCCTGATAGAGGGGCAAAAACTATACAACATACTCAAATTCCAACATTTTCTGTGCAGTACTTTGACTTTAGTGAACAAAAAACGCTCCTTAAGCACTTTCTGAGCTGATGAACTACTTCAGTTCCCACAACCACCGTTACCATCCAACCTCTCCAGATGTCCGTAATCTGTGCGCACGAATTGCAGAAACTGTGAGCACAGTTTAGTAATCCGTACGCTCAGTTTAGTAACCCGTGCTCACGTTTTAGTAGTCTGTGCCCACGGATTTCCAGCGGCCTTTTTTTTTTCTCCCACTGACCCCTGGTGGGTTCCGTAGAAAGTACCTAAAACTTCCTTGTATTATGCCCTTCTGATTTGCTTGTCACCCTTCAATGGTTACAACAGTTACATCTAGCTGCACTTTCCTTTCTCTTACACAATTTCTGCTTTTTCTCTACCAGCACACACACATCTGCTCATCTTACATCTCCTTTAATCTTTCCAAAACTGCGACTTTACTATTTAGACATTTTGATTAGTTATAAACATTCAAATGTTCAAGAATAACATTCAAAAGTAAATAATCATATAATATAATCACAGAAATCATCTCAATAATGAAGCATCCTATGAATCAAAAGTTTCAGGATACATATTGATTAGTAGATCCTGATTATACATTTTAACAGATGTTTTAATTATCTGAACTACTTATTAAGGAAGTCAATCAACTTAGAAGCTTCTTCCGCACCATCTTCACCCAAGCATTTCCAGTTTCTGCTTGGCCAACACAGGGCAAGTTCTCAGATCACTTGACAAGTGTTAAACCTCTTAACGAAAGGTCAGTTATGCTCTTAACCRGTTAGCGGGAACCGTGCCCATCACTGCTGTTTTTCATCATAGTTGTTTGATTTTWTTTTTTTTTTTTCAGATGAACTTATCTGACCTGTGTCCTATTTCTCTTCTGCAGTCTGTGTTCACTCGCATGGCTGTTGTTAAAGCTCTGGAAAAGATTTCTGATGCCAAGTTCCTGGAGTAAGCAACACTGAAACAAAACATTTTTAGAAAGCAGTATTTGAAATGCTTAGTATTAAGTTTTGCTTTCCTGTTCCAGATACTACCCTTGTCCTCCAACTCCTCCCAGCAGCAACTGCATCCTTCAGGATGTTCAGTGTCTCCATGTCTCTGTTTTTATTGCTGGTAAAACACACATTTAGAACATTTTTTGCATATTTTTCATACTAGAAGTCACCTGAACTAGCTCTCCTTTGAATGTTCAGGAAGATACAATAAGTTCTCCCGCAGTCTGCCTCAAACTCCCTGGCTGATCGATGGAGAGAGAAGAATGGAGTCTTCGGTGGAGGAGCTGATTGCAACGCCCATCCTGTCTACATTCAGAGCAGACGGTGAGCCTATGTTTAAACACACAGGCCCAACAGGTCCAAACGTAGAAGTCTTTCTTGAAAGATAAATCGTCTCATACTTCAAAATATAAACCAAGAAATAGATTTTCAGCAGGTTTAAATTAGGATAATGCAGAAAGAAAGTCATTTAATGATTTAGAAAACCTATCCCTATTATGTTTTGTTTCTGTTGCAGGGTGTCCGCTGGTCCTTAAAAAGCCTTAAATTCACTTATCTAAAATTAAGACCTTAAAAATTCTTAGATTTGTAAAAAAAAAATGTGCAAGTTGGTCTTAAATTTGTGATTCAAAGGTCTAAAATTTTGTCGGGCAAAAGCAACTAAAGTTTTCTGTCTCCCCCGGCCGTCTCTGCATTTCCTGTTGCGAAAAAAAAACTTATTTTGTTGTGGTACAGCTGTTTTCAACCAATAAAAAGAACCAGAGTCATAGTTTTAGCCAATCAGAGCAGAGCAGGGCGAGTCTTGCAGTCTGTGAGCAAAATCACAGCCACAGGTGAAGTAATCAAAGTAGCTCAGACCTTTTTTCCAAGGAGTACACCTCAACCCGCTACCAGAACCACCTGCCCCGCATGAAGGTGAAGTCATGTAATAAATTATTAACTGTCTTAAGTATTAAATGTATGTGTGTTTGAGTTCGCTGCAGCCGAGGAGATACCTGAACTGATTTACCGTTACTTCAGCCCATCTTCCAGAACTGAGCCCCGTCCTCCATCTCCATCTCCATCCGCTTGTCCATAGTCAGGTCGCGGAGGCAACAGGTCCAGGAGAGAAACCCAGACATCCCTCTCCTCAGCAACACTTTCCAGCTCGTCCTGGAAAGTGAGATTTTTGTCCCTGTAAACTGCCGGGAATTTAGCTAATTCACGGCAATTATCAGCAATTTACAGCTCCTCGTGTTCGCATTCTCCTGTGCTGAAAACGTAATGTAATGCACATAACTACTGTTCCCTGAAGGAAAGGAACGAGGTACAACAACATGTATGGGAACCCACGCCCCTGCATGTCCTGGCTGAAAGCCACCTCTAATCACGCCTTTAGGCAGGTGACGTGATGACGATAGATGTCAGCCTCCGCCTGCACATATATATACTGTCGCCATCACAGTCAGTCCTCAGTTCGGTAACTGCTCTTCACCGAGCCCAGCTGTGCAGCGGGGCCACCATGTGTTGTACCTCGTTCCTTTCCTTCAGGGAAGAGTAGTTATATGCATAACATTATGTTCCCTTACAGTCAATTCACTCGGTACAACAACATGTAATGTATGGGACATATATAAACGCCCCGCAGAGCAGCACCAAACTTGGGTCATATTAACATGCTAGTGCAGCAGTTCAGACC
>NW_013953208.1:152756-155413 GCF_001266775.1 Austrofundulus limnaeus
CTGCTGCCCTGCCAAACATGGTCCAAATCTGGTCTACCACTGAGGGATGCAGCCTCCACTCCCTCACCATAGGTCCGCCCCTGGAGAGTAGATCTGGGCCCAGATTCAGTCTCCCAGGAACGTGAGTGGCCCTGATAGACAGGAAATGCATGCTGCACCACTGCAAGAGAGTGTGAGACAATTCCAACAGGGGAAGAGACCATGTTCTCCCCTGTCTGTTTATATATGACACTACAGTCTTGTTGTCTGTTCTGATCAGAACATGTTGGTTCTGCARAACTGGACAAAAGTGTTTCAGTGCTAACAGAAYCGCTAACAATTCYAGGCAGTTTATGTGGAGTCTGGACTGCTTCAGAGTCCAAACCCCCCTCACTGCCGCACCATCGCACAGAGCCCCCCACCCCACCAGGGAGGCGTCCGTGGATACCACTTTGCGAAAGGACACTCTCCCTATCTGTGAACCTCGGCATAGCAGGCCGGGTTCCCTCCMAGGACTGAGAGCCTTCATGCATGAGGCAGTTATCGTTAGCTTTCTGTGGCGGTGACGTAATGCACACAGCCGGTGAGAGTGGGACCAACGCTGAAACCGGCGCATTTTTAGCAGCCCGAGTGGTACTACCGCAATCATCGAGGCCATCATGCCTAACAGTCGCAGAATGGTCTGAAAACGCAGTTTGCATCCCAGTTGAAACTGAGCGAGGCAGCGGTGAAATGCAGCTACTCTGTTTTCTGAGAGACGCGCTCTGCCCGACAGGGAGCATATTTCTAACCCGAGGAAAGAAAACTGTTGGCTCGGAGTCAATAAGCTTTTCTGAAAATTTACAGAAAAGCGCAGAGCCTGAATGTGCGACAGAACCTGAGACAGATGCTCTGTAGCCTGCTCCTTGGAGCTGGCTATCAGAGCCCAGTCATCTAGATATGCTAACAGGCGAATTCCTTTCTCCCTGAGAGGAAATAGTGCTGTTTCGACACATTTTGAAAATGTGCGGGGCGCCAGGGACAGACCCAATGGTAACACCAGGTATTCGTATGCCACGCCTTCGAACGCAAACCTCAGAAATTTCCWATGGTCCGGGTGAATTGCTACATGAAAGTAAGCGTCTGTTAAATCGACGGTCGCAAAACAGTTGCCCGGGCTGATCGAATGCAGAAGCTGCCTGAGTGTTAGCATTTTAAACCTGTTTGTTCGTAGAAACTTRTTCAGAACTCTCAGGTCTAAAATCGGACGGAGGCCGCCGTCTTTTTTCGGAACGACAAAATAACGGCTGTACCAACCTTTTTTTATGTCCGACGAGGGGCCACACGTATGGCTCCTTTCACCAGTAGTGTGTTTATTTCCTCTCTCAAAACCACGGCTGCTTTGTTTCCCACAACAGTGTTTAACACGGCATTGAAACGGGGCAGTCGTATGCGGAACTGTAGTCGGTAACCCATTGCGACAGTTCTCTCTACCCAAGGGGATGGTGCGCATGCGCGCCAGAGAGAGAGTGGCGTCGTTAGGCGACCGACTTGTGTTATCGAAGTCCTGCTGCCCTCTGTCKCATGAGAGAGGCGCAGCATTATATGACTGTCGCTCACAACTTTTCTGATTTTTTTGATTTTTTGTTTTTGAAGTGTTTCCTTTATTGACACATTCAACAAGTTTACACAACCATTTTGTACATTTACATCCTGAACATTTAGCGCACCCAAACTGGGGGCTTTTGGTATAAACAGTGTGTGTGTGGGGTGGGACTGGTGCTTGGGAGACTGTGTTACAGAAACGCAGCACCTCTTGGGGCTGGTTTCCTGAACAGTACAAACAAAATGCCTCTTGGGCGGCAGCCGAAAACTGGCGAACATGTCTCCCTGGTCCCGAAGTCCCTGCTGTGACGGTCCCACAGTTAGGAGGACTGCGTCTTCTTCCTCCGAGGCGTCGCGCCTTTCTGAAGACCCGGAGGGGGGGCTTGCTCCAAGCCGACTGGCGGGGGGGTTGGCCGTGGTGATGAGGCTGCGGTGGCTGGGTGCCTAGGCTCCCGGGCAGCACCGTTCTCTTCGCCGGAGGCGGCTGTGCGRCCGGCTTCTGTGTGCTGGTCTTGGGTCTCGAGTCCCGTCTGGGGATAATGCAGCGCAGAGCTTCTGCCTGCTTCTTCCTCAGCTCGAACTTTGCCTGTATAACGTCGAGAGACTGACCAAATAAACCAGCCGCCATAACTGGTTCATCCAGGTATGTGGCCCGGTCTCTGTCGGGGACATCAGAGAGTGTCAACCACAAATGTCTCTGTGCCACCACGGTTGAAGCCATCCCTCTGCCAAGGGAGAGCGCTACACCGCAGGACGCACGGAGGATGTAGTCCGCGGTGAGTCGGATCTCATTTAAGAGAGGCAGCAGAGGACTCTCGGCCGGTACCTGGGCACCGAGCTCCGCCAGAGCCATAGCCTGGTAAGTCTGGAGCATGCTGATGGAGCTCAGGCCGCGAGCAGCGGTGGCCTGAGCCTTGTAGATGTATTCCAGCTGTGCAGCAGAAAATCTACAGGGCTTGGAAGGGAGCGTGGTGGGCCCGCTCACACCATGGTTGTGAGACAGGGCCAGATACAGTGGTTTGCAAAAGTATTCATACCCCTTGAACTTTTCCATATTTTGTCACATTACAACCACAAACATAAATATATTTCAC
>NW_013953208.1:157083-162113 GCF_001266775.1 Austrofundulus limnaeus
GTGAAATATATTTATGTTTGTGGTTGTAATGTGACAAAATATGGAAAAGTTCAAGGGGTATGAATACTTTTGCAAACCACTGTACACTGCTAGGGACGGCTCCATGGGGGTATGTTTACCAGTCCAACCTTTTCAGCTCCTTCCAAATCCAAATACGGTCCATAGCCGGGCACTGTGACTTGGGTGGACCTTTGACAGTATAAAAATATTTACATTAAAGCTTTTAGAACCAATCTTTCAAAAATAAAATAAAAAAAGACAAAAGTTAAAACAAAGTACAGGATTTTTTTTCCTGTCCCCCAAACACTTACAGGTCCTTCTAAAAAAATTAGCATATTGTGATAAAGTTCATTGTTTTCTGTAATGTACTGATAAACATTAAACTTTCATATATTTTAGATTCATTGCACACCAACTGAAGTAGTTCAAGACTTTTATTGTTTTAAAATTGATGATTTTGGCAAAAAAAAGTAAAGAAAAACCAAAAATCTCTATTAACCTACAGAAAATAACATATAAAAAATAAAAGCTCACTTCATTCTGGTGAATGAAGCGCTTACATTACAGAATTAACATCAAAAATCACACTGAAATGGTCGCTAATTTGCAAGTCCTCAACACAAACATTCTTTACATTCAAGCCCAGGGAACAAGCAAAGTCCAACATGTGGCCATGCTGGTGAGTGGGGCCTGAAACATGTTGAATAAAGTTAAAACAGTCCAGAATGGAGATGAATTCACGGGTCTCGCTGCAATCTGCAGCATCAAAGAGAAAGGTAAAGTCACCAAGCAGTAAAAGGCGGTCCAGTTTTATGACGGAAGATAAAAAATCTGCAAATTCCTTAAGAAAGTTTGTAGCTGGTCCAGGGGGGCGACAAATCAGGATACAGTAAAAAGGGTGTGAAGATCCGACCTTAATAGTCTGTGATTCAAACAATGAAAAGGTCCTTGTGCTTACCAGCCGGCAAGAGAAACTGTCCCGATGGAAGGCTGCTAGACCTCCACCGCGCCGATTCAGCCAAGGAGTCACAACCACCGCGTGGCCGGGAGAGCTAAGTTCATTTAGGTGGAAATGATCATCCTTCTTCTGCCATGTTTCGACCAGGAACATAAAGTCAAGATCTTTAGAGTGGAAAAGATCGTTTACCAGAAGAGCCTTGTTGGTGATGGATCTTGCCTTTAGAAGAAACATTCGGAGCGGTGGAGAGCTGGTTAGGTCCTGAGGTGAAACCAGCGGAAGTTGAATAAGGTTTCTTTCTCGAAAGCTGGAGGATTTTGCCGGTGTGTAGGAGGGCCAGGCGCGATGCGTGCATGGAGGCCCATCATCTGCCGGGCCCCCGGTCGGCAGATGAAGGCATCGAGGCCGATCACCGTGAGGAGGACCGTCGTGTTCATTAGAGCGCCTCCGTCGTGACGACACCCCAGCCTGGCAACCTCTTTTTTTGTGTTTTCTCCCGGGATTTCAATGACGATGAGACATGGAGAAAAGATGCTGGTCCGGCAGTGAATGGTAGTGAAACGGCGGAGGGGGAAAGGTGCGGTGGTAGTCCTGCTATGAGGAGAAGGGGAGCTCCATAGATTTTTCGATCATCAACAGACTGTCGATCGTAGCTGAGAAACTGCAGCAACGGAAATATCCAAAAAAGGTGAAGGATAAAAGGTAGGACTAAGCGTTATAGATAAAATTACAAAGAAAAGGCATAAAATTACAAAGAAAAAGCGTGAGTAGGAGGCAGTGGTGGCCAAGCCAAACATCAGCGCTGCCATCTTGAATCCAAAGTGAGAACAACTATGATACAGTATGTCCATAGGCATGTTTTACTGATAAACCAAATGTGCCTGCTCTTGATTTTAAGAAACGTAATCACAAGATCCTTGTTTATGGAACATGGACATGATGACATGATGTAATTTTGGAAACAGAATCTGTACACTAGCACTGTGAGTCTATAAGTCCCACTGCTGCATATAGTCATGTTTTTTAAAAGGGAACTAATATGCAAAATTCACTTTTAAAGGTTTTTTTAACTCAACTTTGGGTATGTACTTCATAAAAAACAGTCCTAGGACCAAAAAAATGCACCCAGGGGTATTTTTACTCTAAGTAAATGTTTTCTTCATGTATATTAATGTCAAGTTTTCAAATCCCGCGAGTCGCAACCTGTGATGTCACAGGCCGGACTCCAGCCCACCCCAGCCTGAACCCAGCTCATTTCCTCGTAATCCAAACTCTGCCCACTTCTTCACAGGACGGTTCTGCTGCTTCACAGTCATGGAGGACAGAGATGTGTGGATTAATTAAATTTTTATTTAAATTTGTTTTTATTTTTGATGGCAATGTACTAGCAATATTAAAGCATAAATTAAACAGCCATATTCCAACCTCTTCTGCCGCTAGAAATAAGTTTTGAACTTTTTCCGCTCATGTCCGCAGCCGACAGAAAAAATAACAGAAGTGAAGTAAAAAGTATGGAATTCAGTGTAGGGGTTTTAAACGCTAAAATTAAACAAACTCTGTATGAAATGTTTAATTTCACCTTAGATGCACCACTAAAGTTTTTGTAGTAAAACTTCAGAAAAACTTTTCTCTTAAWATTCAATCTCTGAATATGAGGGCGTTTAATTCTTTCAGTTTAATGACGACGTGAGACAAGAAAATACACAGACGGAAACAAATCACATTTGGAAATTCATCTGTGTATTATTTAAAATGAGGTTCAGAGGGAAATACTGTATATGTACAAGTCATTTTTCAGACAATAACACACTAGTTCCGTAAACTTGATCAAGAAGTGACGTAATTAGTCTGGCATGGCTACCATGTGAACAACTTTCTACACATATTTCAGTGAAACACTAACTCGCTATTGCTAAGCAGGCTAACGAGAACTTTCCTAAGCCTACAGCAAACAAACAGGGAGCTCAGGGGAAGAAGAATGAGCCTTGATATCCTCTCTGGTCTGATCTAAGTCCTTGAACACTCCATCAGATTAATTAAGCAAGATATTTCCTACCGGCAAAGCTTGTAGACGCCAGAATGGATACTTCCCTGCTAATTGGGCTGGCACATGAAGTCCAACCGAGTCTGCGACTTAGCTGTGCAGAAGCTCCATGGTCATCTGAATCGCCGGGCTACACTCACTGGAGATGTTGTCCAGCGCACCGCAGCGGCTGCTTTCCTTGCAGGCACACTCGTGGTCGTCCGACTTGAGTTAAATCAGCCTCATCGATTCAATCAATAAAGGATTCAATCCTAAAGCTCCTTCAGAACAAAACTACAAAAAGGAAATAAAGTTGGAAAAACGAATGGCCTCAACCCGGGATGGGGGAAGCTGGAATAAAAGCTACTCTCTCCTCAATAACTTCTTASAACTGAGCACATGGCAGAACAATGAAAAAGTCTTTGTGTGGAGTTTTAAAACTCCACACAAAACTCCCCCTTTCCAAGATTTCTGCACAGGGGCGGAGCTATGACCGTTGATCACTGTTCTACAGCACTTAACTGAATAAAATCAATACGTTTGCCTATCTGTGAATGAATCAGACTTATAACACTTTCGTGATTATTGCTGTATTGTTCTGACACTTCACAGATGCTTTTTATAGTTATAAAYGGAAAACATGAGTGAAAAATAAAATGTTCTCAGGGTTAAATAGGAGTTCAACCGGTGCAAAATAAAATGTCCACAGGGTGGCGTTGCTGACCCACAGATAAATCTGATGGGAGTCTTTTGATGTTTTCTGTCTCTTCTTGTTTTAACATCAGGGGCCCTTCAATGTCAAACAGTGTTTATTCCAGTCTTACTCTGAAAGAGGTGATAAACAAATTAACTTGCAACAGGAAGTCTAGTCTTTGTTCTAAGACCTAAGGCAGAAGTATCAGATGAGATAACAGGAGAAGGAGTCATTATTCAAACTTTGAGATGTTGCAGGCAGAATGAAAAAGGTGGAGTTAAAAGGAACAATAGTTTGTCTGTCTCTTGTTCAGAAGATATTCACGTTTTCGCTACATCGGTAAGAGTTGACAGCTGAAAAAAATGATGTGATGTTTTTTCCCCCTTCATTTTACCAACAGAAATGTCTCTTTCATTTATGTGGAGGGGACAGAATTTAAAACTTGCAGCAAAACCAGCCAACAGCGAAAGTTGGTCGTTTTCTAGCTTAGACGTCCAGATTTGCCCCACAGGTCTATCAACACGGTCTTTAGATTTTGATTCTTTAGATATCAAACTGCTCCCAGTTACTGAACTTAATGGGTGTTTGTGGTATATTTTCAGTTTAGTTTGCTTTTGTGAACCCCATATGGAGAATAAGGATGAACAAAATAAAGTAAAAAAAACACACAGTCTTAGTGAATCCAGGCAACAGAGTTTAGAGCAGGGCTATTCAACTAAATTACTCCGGGGGCCACAGTTACTGCCGGTCAACAGCTGAGGGGCCGAACATCTAGCAATTAAAGTTATTGTATAAATAAACCAAGTATTACAAAGATCTGTTACCCTTGAATTAGTTTATTTTGCTGCATTTAATCATGAATACAACATACAGAACCCTATAAAAGTAGTGATAATTAAACATTATCAAAAACAAAAAAAACATTATGCCTCCTAATTGACACAAATAATAAATATAACATAATATAACATCTCTGACTTGCCAAATTTTTAAACCAATTTTATTTTCACTTTCTTCATTTTATCTTCAACTGCTTGTAGTTTTAAATGTCATGTGTGTTTATAGAAATTGTTTTTACCAGCTTCTATCCAAGGTTCTGATGTTTCTGTAGGTACCAAACATGTCTATGTTTAACTAAAAGAATTTAGAGTAATTAAAGTACAAACCCCAAAACCAGAAAAGTTGGCACGTTGTGTAAATCGTAAATAAAAACAAAATACAATGACTTGCAAATCTTTTTCAACCCATRTYCARCTGAATAGAATGCAAAGACAATATATTAAATGTTCGAACGGAGAAACTTTATTTTGTTTTGCAAATAACCATTAACTTAGAATTTAATGGCAGCAACACAT
>NW_013953208.1:162738-169617 GCF_001266775.1 Austrofundulus limnaeus
AGATGTAGTGACGAACTGTAGTTACTGACAGTGGTTTTCTGAAGTATTCCTGAGCCCATGTGGTGATATCCTTTACACATTGATGTTGGTTTTTGATGCAGTACCGCCTGAGGGATCGAAGGTCACGGGCATTCAATGTTGGTTTTGGGCCTTGCCCCTTACGTGTAGTGATTTCTCCAGATTCTCTGAACCTTTTGATGATATTACGGACCGTAGATGGTGAAATTCCTAAATTCCTTGCAATAGCTCGTTGAGAAAAGTTGTTCTTGAACTGTTCGACAGTTTGCCCACGCATTTGTTCACAAAGTGGTGACCCTCGCCCCATCCTTCTAAGTGAATGACTGAGCATGTCAAGGAAGCTGCTTTTATACCCAATCATGGCACCCACCTGTTCCCAATTAGCATGTTCACCTGTGGGATTTTCCAAAAAAGTGTTTGATGAGCATTCCTCAAATTTCTCTGTCTTCTTTGTCACTTGTGCCAGCTTTTTTGAAACATGTTGCAGGCATGAAATTCCAAATGAGCTAATATTTGCAAAAACTAACAAAGTTTACCAGTTCGAACGTTWGGTATGTGGTCTTTGCAGTGTGTTCAATTAAATATAGGTTGAAAATGATTTGCAAGTCATTGTATTCTGTTTTTATTTACGATTTACACAACGTGCCAACTTTTCTGGTTTTGGGGTTTGTAGAAAACCGGGGGTTTGGGTTTAAGAGATGAATGAACCAATTGGCGGGCCGAACTTTGGCCACTCGCGGGCCGCCAGTTGAATAGCTCTGGTTTAGAGAGAGTTTACAGAGTTTCTATTTAACAATTCACTTTATACACTTGATACAGTGAGGGAGAAAAACTAAATCAGATCACTTTTTGTTGTGAACAGTTTCTGCTCATCATCATGTGGAACAATAATAAAAGTTGTTTTGCTTGGATGGCAGGATTTAATTTCTCTTCATCGGGTAGAGAGGATGTTGATGTCCGAACTCTTGGAAATGGTGAGATTCCTAAAGATTTTTGTTTTTTGAATGAAATTATAGCTGAATATTTCTASCTAAAATTAATCTGTGGTTGGGACAGTATCAAGCAGTGCTTGGATTGTTCTGTCTGGGTTACTGTAGTTGAATGGCAGAAGACARGAGAGGGCACTGTGTAGCTACGACAAAACTACAACCAGGTCTTATAAATATTGGGACATGGACATGATTCACATCTTTTTGGCTGTAAACACCATCACCAATTAAAAATTAAACAAACAAGATGTGCTTTAAATGGACACTTTCAGCTTTAATTTGAAGGTATTTACATCCAAATTGGTGAACAGTGTACAAATTACAGCAGTTTGTATATGYGCATCCTACTTTTTAAAGGACCAAAAGTAATAGGTCAAATTAACAATGGTAAATCAAAATTTAACTTTTTTATTTTTGATTACAGCCTGAAGTCTGAAATGTATAGACCACCTGATGCTCAGATCCTAGTGATGCTCTGCCAGGCCTCTACTGCAACTGTCTTCAGTTCCTTCTTGTTCTTGGGGCATTTTCCCTTCAGTTTTGTCTTCAGCAAGTGAAATGCAGCTCAGTTGTATTAAAACGCAAATCTAGCTAAAATTAACACACAAGCCAACGATCAAGAGAAGACTTCACCAGCATGAATACAGAAGGTTCACCACAAGATGATCAAATGTGAGCCTCAATTAGGAAAGTCAGATTACAGTCACTAATCAGCATCTAAAAAGCCTTTACAGTTAAGGAACAACATCCCACGGACAGATGAAAAAAAGATCAACTTATACCAGAGTGATGGAAAGAGAAGAGTRTGGAGAAGGACGGAACTGCTCCTGATCATACCACCTCATCATCAAAGCATGGTGCTGGTAGTATCATTGTGTGGGCATGTGTACACCATTCTCTCGATTTGGATGTAAATACAGAGTGCTGTTTACTACCAAAAAGATTAGAACTGTGTTCATGTCTCAATATTCATGCACCTGACTTAGTTCCTATTGAAACTAAAACAGGTATTGTATTCATCCATTATTTTATGTGATTCCATTATAATAAAAGCATATTAACATAATCATTTTTTCTGCCAAAAGAAGACCTTAAATGTCATACTTGAGATTTAAATCGCAATAGCACTGAAAGACGTATTTTATTTATTTTTTGTTTTTTCATTKTCAGGTCGTCCTTTTGCAATGGAGCTGCTGAATCCTCACAGATCCAGATTCAGTGAAGTGGAAATGAAGCAGCTACAAGAGGTGCTGAATAAGATGGAATTATTTGTTGTTGTATTTGTGTATTTGTTTTTTTAGATTTAACTGTTTTTTTTAGATTAGTGAGCTCTTTTTTAGATTTAGGTGTAAATTTTGAGATTAAAGGGTAAACGACTAATTTTATTAATTCATGAGTAAAAGTGTCCGTTTAATTGCAGAAGGAATAATGACTGGCCAGTTTCAATTTTATTTCTTTTATAGACAGCTGACATGACACGGAAGTTCTTGCTGCCCTGCAAATGCGACATATAGAGAGGCCTTTGTGTGCACACAATCAAAATGGTGTAGAATTCATTTGATCATATTTACACACAGAAAATTTTATCCTAACTTTATATTGTTTAAAAAACACTTAACAACAAAGAAAAGTCCGGGAGATCGATGCCGCGGTCCAATTACATCAGAACTCAGAATACGGACTGAAGTCAGAAAAAAAGATGGACACCCGCAGCAGAAAGCCTGGGGTGTTTTTTCTCTTTTGGACTATTAAAAATACCAAACCAACATGCACTTGAAGAACATATTAGAGGAGGATGAAGGCGCAAAAGGTGAAGTATGCACACACACACAAACAACTTTATTTTGTTCAGTTTGTCATAATCAATGTTCACATAGCATGGATGATGATGAGCGGCCCCTCCCACTTTTAAAAACAGAGGAAGAAAGGTGAGCTGGAAAAATTAGTAAATGTTAAAAAGAAAAGTGAACAAAAAAACTGAGGGCAAGATTCAGCCAAACATGCTAAATAATATATATTTTTCTGTGATGGAAGGACGAGGTCAGCGTGACAAATCAGCCGGGCCAATGATGACACGATCCTGGACACAAACCCAGCAGCGATAGATCCACATTACCATCAGCTCTGCCTACACACGGTCCTTCATCCCAGACTTGGTTTATGAGTTAAAATTACTTAATAATGGCTTGATTTTTATGAAAAGCTGCTTATTTAATAATCTTTTAGGAACTTATTAGTATTAGGTTGCATGATATCATGTCAGTTTTGGTTATGAATAGGCCCATCAGTAAATTTAGGTGATTATCATAATTACACCTGTTTGTGTGAAATTATTAATGTTCATATTTTAAACATGTAGTTGAGTCAGCACTGCTTGGCACAATGTCATGCATTACAAATAAAACTAAAACAAGAATAGAAAAAAGTAAAATGTAACTATAAACTTGTTTGATAAATTATCACATTAATTTCCTGATCTTGCCCAGCAGTGAGTTTAAAACCAGGATGATTCATACATGAACTAGTTGATGAACCTGTCTCTAAAATAGTTATGGAATCAATTGTTTATTTATGTAGGTAAAAATATGTTTAGCAACTTGTTAAAATACTCCAGAATGCAGGAAACAGCATCTACTTTCATCAAAATTTCCTGGGGGAGAACCCCCCCCCCCCCACCAGACCCCCCAACATTGTGCCCTTCACACACACTACAGTGCTTCTGATGGTCAGCCGCAAAGACGAGTATAGTAGGAGCACTTGAGTAAAAGAACAAAAGTCTGTCTCCTGATGCCTGTGTGTGTATTGTGTGTATTCAATTACCGTACTAGGTTTGATTGAATGCTCTGATAAAACGCTCAGATGATTAAAAAAAACTCAATAGACCTCTGAAAAATTTGTCCCCCTCACTTCTGAGATGATGATTACAACCTTGTTAATATGCATTTCATTCATAGACATATGTCTATGAATGAAAGACAACGTAAAAACACAAACAAGCATAAAAGAGGRTTATTTTAATCTAAAATTACTCAAAACAATATTCAAACCAAACTCCATTAAAAAAATCTGCTACAATAATAATTGCACATATTTTTAGTGCGAGCAAGCTACATATTTTTAGTGCGAGCGAGCATATTAATGTAATGCATCAAGTGAATAATAAAAACTATAATAATAAAAAATCCTTTGTAATGCACGTAGTCTATGACCTTTTTAATTTGGGGGGCGTTAGGGGTCCTCAGTCATGGCTAGGGGGGCGCTGGCCCAAAAAAGGTTGAGAACCACTGTTATAAACCTTTAAAAGTACTACATGTATGACTGACTAAATATGAAATAAACAATACAGAATTACGGTACTGAATGTAAAGTAAGAGTTTCACTGACTGTCGTTGTGGGTGGCTGCCATGTGGAGGTGAAATGTTGCTCTGTCAAATCCAAGCCAGAATTTCATCCAAATTCTGAGCTCCAACTGTAATATTTTGCGCTATACAACAAAACTTGACAGGACAACCAAGTTTCCGTGCAGTAGCAAAGCTCCATTTTACTGTGCCCGGCAAATGCGTCGCTCATGACTGAACAGTGCCCCAGAAGTTCATTTGTCCTTTCACAATAAAAGCACAATAACATCTTCATCAAACATTACAAGGATGTAACCGGACCGCAGCATCAATCTCCCGGACTTTTCTCTGTTAAGTGTTTTTTAAAGGGGCAATATCGCGTAAAATCAACTTTTTTGAGTTTTATATCATGTTATCTTCTCATCAAAAACATGCCCAAAGTCTTGCTTTGACTCATTCACGAATGTTTGAGAAATCCTGTAGTGTCCTGAGGCAGCAGGCAGGGGAGCAAAAACGACTGGTTGGGTCTAGAACCGCCTTTTGGGATCAGCTCCTCCTCTGGGCTGTGTCTCCAAGTCAAACTTCCTCACCACAGAGCACACACATCCTCCAGGCCTGTGCTGAAATGGGCGGGACAAAGGCAGAAAGAGGTTCTTAAAGAGACAGAGGTCTTTAGAAACAGATATGATGAGAAGTCAAGTTTATTTTCTATTTAAACATATAAACAGCATTTTAACAACAACTGAAGGTGACTTAATTACTTTTATTATGCTGTAGGATTTAAATATATGCCTTAGAAAGACATAATATTGCCCCTTTAACATTGAATTATTTGCTTTCAAACCTTTACAGCTACTTTTAAAATGTGTCCAACATTGTTATGAACTAATGTTTAGTTTTGAAGTTTAAAAGTTATGTTTTAACATTTTGTTTTTCTTTGTTTCTGTTTTCAGGTAAATGGAGGATTTATGGAATTTTAATTGATTGTATTCTGTTATTATACATAGATTAAATGCAAAGCTTTGAGTTCCTTGTGTTAAAAACCAGCCTCAAGCCTCATGTACTGACTGCTAACATTGTTACTGTGTTTGCAGACAATAAACAAGTCCTCTGATAAAATTCGAGTCCATGACCTGCAGATTGTAAGCAGGTGAGCAACGAATGCTTTGAGCTGAAACAGATGTGTGTAATGTGAGCTAAGGAAACAGCTCCATGCTGTGTTTACTGCAGGGAAGCCATGAGTCACATGAAGGACGGAGAAGAGGTGAAGACCAAGTCCTATACGGCACTCATCTGGACCCAGAAACCCATCCAGAGAGAAGACATCACTTTTATTGATGAAATTAAGGTCAGTCAGGTTCAGGACTAGCTGGTACCTGTTTTTATCAGGGCTGAAGTTACTGTTTACAATGTGATCTCTTTAACAATTTGAGATTTTATATATATATATATATATATATATATAATTTCCCTTCTCACCCTCCGCGGGTGGTCTCTTTCATCCTCTGAGCTCGCGTCCTCTACCAGAGGCCTGGGAGCTTGAGGGTTCTGCGCAGTATCTTGGCTGTGCCTAGAACTGCACATTTCTGGACTGAGATGTCTGATGTTGTTCCTGGGATCTGTTTTAGCCACTGCTCCAGTTTGGGGGTGACTGCCCCGAGGGCCCCGATGACCACAGTGCCTGTGGAACAATGGAGCTTCAGGTTGTGCAGGGGCGTCACTGTGGTCTTCACCTTCCAGGTCTTTTCCAGTTCCTCTCTGAGGCCCTGGTATTTCTCCAGTTACTCATGCTCCTTTTTCCTGATGTTGTGGTCACTTGGTATTGCGACATCCACCACAACGGCTCTCCTCTGTTCTTTATCCACCACCACAATGTCCGGTTGGTTCGCCATTACCATCTTGTCTGTCTGGATCTGGARGTCCCACAGGATCTTAGCTCAGTCATTCTCCACCACCTTTGGGGGTGTTCCCCACTTCGATCTCGGGGCTTCCAGTCCAAATTCTGCACAGATGTTCCTGTACACTATACCCGCCACTTGGCTATGTCGTTCCATGTACGCTTTCCCTGCCAGCATCTTGCATCCTGCGGTTATGTGCTGGACTGTCTCAGGGGCCTCTTTGCACAACCTACACCTTGGGTCTTGTCTGGTGTGGTAGATCTGAGCSTCTATTGCTCTGGTGTTTAGGGCCTGTTCCTGTGCAGCTAGGATRAGTGCCTCTGTGCTGTCCTTGAGTCCAGCTTTTTTCCAGCCATTGGTAGGATTTCCTGATATCAGCCACTTCAGTTATTTGTCGATGGTACATCYSATGTAGGGGCTTGTCCTCCCATGATGGTACCTCTAGCACCTTGTCTTCTGTTCCCCATTGCCTGAGACATTTGTTGAGCACATCATCCGTTGAGGCTTTGTCCTTGATGTATTCATGGATCTTGGATGTTTCATCCTGGACAGTGGCATATACACTCCTGATCAAAATCGTAAGACCAGTCAAAAATGTGCAAGAATTTGCATTTTGCACTATTGGATCTTAAGAAG
>NW_013953208.1:170616-173806 GCF_001266775.1 Austrofundulus limnaeus
CAGTATATATATACTGAATAAAAATTAGTGCTGGGCATAGATTAAAAAATTTTAATCGCAGTTAATCTCAAGATATTTTTGCGATTAATCTCCATTAATCTCAAATTTTTTTAGACAATCACTCTACTATGGCTGAGTGTTTACGTTTGAATGCTGCAATACATGCGTGACACACTATGTACATTTTTTCTTTTGTTTTTTAATTTTAACTTCTTATTGCTTATTGTATTTTTTCCTGACAACAGGAGCCTCATCTATTTTTTATTCCTCATTATACTCATTTTTAATGACAAAAAAAATCTTTGAATTTTTGATTTAATTTCATTATTCCGCACAAAATTTAACTGACTCCTATAGGTTTAGAGCGTTTTAGGTACTGTTTTATATAAAAAGGGGGCAATGCATTTTTTTTCCAATAAAGTTTTTATTAGCTTACTTGGCACATGACATCACTACATCTTACATTTACAGAAAAAAAAACTGAGATGCGAGAAATAGGCTATGAAAATACTCATATCACAATAGAACACGAGATGGGATGTATATTTTGCAGCATCCGTAAGAAGAAAAGATTTTAAGACCTGAAGTATTCATATACATCAAAATTAGGTGTAAATGACCATAAGCAGAAAAGGTGATGATAATATAAATAAATTTCAACTGTCAGCTTGTTGGTTGCCAGGTAGTTTAATGTATGACCAAAAAGGGTCCCAATTTGGGGCGTTAGTACCATCTGTGTTGTTTAATTTATACATTATACATTCATAAGATGCTACTTTAATCATCATTCTTTTACCTGTGGACTTTTTCCAGTTTTCCAGTGTCTAAGAATAACCTTAGTTGCTACAGAGATTCCCACCATAACTACTGAAAACTTCTCTTTTGAAATATTGGATATTTGTGTTTTATCACCCAGTAAACATTGTTTTGGACAGAATGGTATAGTTTTTCCCAGCTAATTACTCAGTATATGTACAATAAGTAACCTGAAGGGTCTAATAATTGGACATTCCCAGAGACAGTATATCAAGGTACCTGCATCTCTTTTACACTTCCAGTGTGTCGTTTTTCAGACCAATTCTATTCAATCTAATAGGTGTCCAATAATATCTTTGCATAATCTTATATTGTGTGAGTTTACCTTTACCTTCCCTTATATACTTCCCAGTATTTGAAATAATTCTTATCCATTCTTCATCCCCAAACACAGTTCCAAAGTCATTTTCCCACAATATCTTTAGTCTCTTCATATCATCTCTTAATAATACTAATTTATCATCTGCGATTAGTAGCAGTTTATGCTGTTTGTCACCTCCATTTACTCCCCTTATTTCTGTATTGTCTCTAATAGTGACTGCTAATGGCTCTAATGAGATATTAAAAAGGAAGGAAGGGTGAGAGGGGACAACCTTGGCGTGTGCCCCTCTTCAGGCTTAAGAAGGGTGATATCATACCATTATCACAGACGCCCTTGGATTATTATAAAGCATCTTCACCCAGTCGATAAATGAAGCTTTAAACCCGAAACCTGACAGTGTCATGTCTCTGTTTCTGTCATGGGTTCGCCTAATACTTCTGCTTGTTCAGGAGAGAGCTTAGGTAGATTAATTTGGTTAAAAAATTATCCATTTCTTACTTTTTGGGGTATGTGTCTGGAGTATATAGCGTATTTATTCGTGTATAATACGATCTCATGTATAATACGACCACCCCCACCACACACACACACTTTTTTGAGCTTAAAAAGCATAAAAAATTTAATCCTCAAACTACCTCCAATTTCATACAGACTTCAAGATTTTTCAGCCTTAGCAGTCTTTATACATACTGTATCAGTAAAATGATCATTGGACTGTTCATTTTATTTTAACAACATATGTACTAAAAGGTATTTTGACAACAAATATAAATCAGCTGTAGCAGCATCATATGAATTCTGGCATTTTACACATAGTCCACCAGGAGGTGCCAACACAAAAGTCAGAGACTTCACATGAGATTTGGGCCATCTTCTGGGGAAAAAGCAGATTACTTCCTACTCGCGAGTGCCCCCTCTGGTGGGGAAACATTTTTTTCAGGGAAACAAACTTTTTCAGAACACCGGTACACGAACATTACATTACAGACGAACATGTGTTTGTTGTTGTTTGAGGAGCGGCTCGGTCACACACTAATGTCATTAGTTCGCTACCATTACTAAGGTGCAGGACTACTTATTCCCCCCTTTTTTTCACATCATCTTGCCTGTCTGGATCTGTTATTATCTCACTCTGAATAGGGTTGGGTACCGAAACTCTGTTTCAGTATGGCACCGGGGCGAAGATCAACGGTAGTACTCAGACCAAAGCACAACTCTAATTTCAGTGCTTTATTTCGGTGCCTCAAAGAAAGCTGTTAATTTCGCCCTTTGGTGTTCACTGTTAACAGTGACAGCCTCGGCACACAATCTCCACTGAGTGCCAACAACAATAAGGGTGAGTTATGAACTTTTAATGTGTTTTAACTGTCTAATTTAGCTGTTTCTGTTTGCTGTGTCAGACTATGAGTTGTAGAGAGAACAGCTGTGTGTTTAGTTTCACTTCGAAAGGGAGCGCAGCGAGCGCCATGTTTTTACTTTCAGTTTGAAACCGCACTGTAATTAGCGTGTCCACATTGTTTTTCTTTTAAAAAATGCTGGAACTGCTCACAAGAGGCATAGAAGAACACCTGTATTGTTCTCCCTGCTGGATTAAAATAAAAAGCTCTCGGTCTTTTCTCGCTGTTACGTTAGAGCTGCCGCCGTGCAGCAGACAGACGCTGCAGATCACGTTTGTTCTGACCGCAGCATAAAAGTTGTGATGCAGTTTTTCTTCGGTGTACATTTCAAACTGTGATCTAAACTTAACTTCAGCTGGTTTAAATGMATKTTTTGCCCGGTGTGAAAAAAACGGGTGCAGACTAGGGCTGTGTATTGGCAAGAATTTGGCGATACCGATACATATCATGACAGAGGGGTCACGATACGATATATCCCGATAAATTTYGATACTGTAAACAAGGTGGTATATTGCGATATTTTTGGTCCAAAAATTCTATTAAATAAAAACCTCTTACTGGAAAAAAAAAAAAAACGAAAAACCAAAATTCATTGTCTCAGAAAATTCTAATATTACATAGACATACTTTTGATACCTTTAGCTGTGTTCTGCTT
>NW_013953208.1:176681-177934 GCF_001266775.1 Austrofundulus limnaeus
TGAAATATCGCGATATTTCAGTGTATCGATATTTTCTTACACCCCTAATATTTGCTAACTCCACCTCCAGAGCTTCTTTTTCTTTCATCAGTTTAGCCATCCTTCTTGTGGTTTGCTGTGCAACAGCCTCTGAGCTCTAAAAGCCTGTTTTGGAATGAGAGGGCCCTGCTGCATCATTGCTGTTGGCTCTTCCTCTGGTTATCTTCATTGCTGCAGCAGTTGTAGCTGATGTCGTCACCTTCGAGGAATGTGGTTCAGGTTTGACTGATGGACTGTGCATGGGAGGTGGGGGAGGGTCGGCATGAGCATGGATTTCTTAATCAGAATCTGTTTCCAGGCCCCCCTCTGCCAAAACATATTCCTCCTCTGCTTCGTCATCAGAAACATCGCTTGTCGAGCTGGATTGGGTCGGAGGGAGGGGACATCGCGCAGGAGACAGAGTGTCATCACGCTCATTCAACAGCCCATGAAGAAAGGGGTAGAGAGAAGAAACACGTTTAGAAGTTTTAGAAGCAGTTTTTTCTTTTTCTTTTTTTCATGCTTCACATGAGCCTCAGGCTCTTTAGCTCTTTTTCTTTTCATTATTAAGATAATCACAGTCTAACATGCATATTTCTGTGTTCATTTTTTTTATGTTCTCTCCTTTGAGCCTCCTCTTCCCACGCTAAAAAGCACATTTTATGACGTACTATTTCTTCTAAATCAAAAACTTTTATCATCGTCTTAGATTTAAGCTTAGATTCGTGTTGTAATAAGCGCTCACCTAGCTGAGCAAGCTGATTCAGGCTAAAAGAACCACCTTCCGGGAAGCCATAATTTTCCGACCACACACCCAGACACGAGACAGCTTCTTTGCCGTACGTCTTTATCATAGCCTGAACGCAAGGCTTGTTGTTCACTCTCGTTGACTCAACAGCACTTACAATCTGCCCCATACCTACTACTGAGCTCGTGCCTATCTCTACAACTTCTCTTTTCYCCTAAAAGAAGTGAGGCGGCCACCTTCTAACTGACCTAAAATACTTTGTCTACAACTCAACAGAGCCGAAATTCTGTTTACAAATCGACAAAAACTGAAATTCTGTCTACAACTCGACAAAAACCTCTACCAGCCGCTGAGAGTGAAATAAGCCTGCGTCTAAAGAGATTAGAATTTCAGAGCAAAAAGAAAAAAATTGTATAGGTCTTCTGGACGGGTTCTTCTCTAATGAAACGTTTCGTCTCTCTTCCAAGAGACTTCTTCAGTCTGAGAG
>NW_013953208.1:179948-181559 GCF_001266775.1 Austrofundulus limnaeus
GATCAAGACGTGCCGTTAATTCTTGTCTGATGTCTTGTTCTTTGGCTTCTATGGCTTCAGTGGTGAAGTTAGTTTGTCTTACTCTTTCGTTCAGGAGCTGGGTCTGTGCCTTCTGGAAGATCTTGCTTGCTCGGTGTCCACCAACGGAGGATTTAAGTTGAAGGCTCTTGAGGAAAATGCCACTTTGTCTGCAACGGAGATTGAATCTTTGGTGGTTCCTGTAGTCCACCTTCTTTCTTGCTGTTTGCTCAAACTCTCTAACTAGTTTCAGCCGAAGTGAAGACAGTCAGTCTCAGGGTTAATCGTCCTCCCGTCGGCCCCGATGGGCTCACTCRGTTGGTGGAGTTCCACTCATGACGCCAAATTGTTGTAGAAATATTTATTAAAAAGGCAGAAACACGTGAATGAAACTATGTGTACTGCATGGTGGCCGTCAAGATGATTTAATAAAAGGTTTAGCAGAAGCAGAGTAACAACTCAAGCAGACCCGATCAAAGAAATCCGTCAAGTTGCTACTGACTGAACAATGAACAGAGATGCAGTTTTACATTCAGTGGCAGATCGTGAGTGTCCAATCACAGACCGACAAATGTCAACCTGGTCCAATGACAGAGCACCAGCTCGAACAAAGATTACCAAAATAAGAGAGAGGTTACAGACATGAGAGGCGTCTTGAAATCATGAGAAACAGAWTATACAAGATGTAGCAGTTATCAAAAGAGATACAATAATATGAATATCAAGACAGTATGAACTTGTACAAGCAGAGAATTATATAAGTATTCCATCACAATGGCCATCCTGTTTAAAGAGATTCAGCAACACTGCCAGAGACTCCCTGCTCAGCCTGAAATCTGGTCTGAGATCCTCCTGGTTAAAAAAGTTGTCCAGAACTGGGACACTCAGGTTAATCCTGCAGTACAGGTTCCTGGTCTGGTTAGGAAAATTAGAAGGGTAGGGGACAAAAAAAAGTTTTTTTTTATTTAAAATGTATAATTTAATTTATAAAATATCAAAACATTATTATGATTATTAGACTTAGGTTTAATGTAATACAGTAAAACTAGGGATGAGCGAGTACACCACCATCTGTATCTGTATCTAAATTATCTGTATCTGTATCTGTACTCGGAGTGGAYGGGGCCTAAACCGGATGTGGGTGTGGTTTAACCGGAAGTTGGCGGGGCTTAAATCTGTACATTGTTTTAAGTCTGAAAATGATATGGATTGATCAGAAGTTTCTATATGTATTGTTTGTTTGAATGTTATTTACAGAACAGCTTCAAAAATGAGATTCAAATCAATGTTTTTAATCACAAAAGTTAAAAATAATTCATGTTCTGAGTTTAAAAATGCTTGTTCTGTAAATAGTTTAAGTGCCTGAGTGAATACAACTCATGCAGTAGGAAATTATGAATGACTGAAGTATGCATGAACAAGAATTGTCTCAATACAACTTCCTATTTTATTATTTTATTTTTATTTTATGATCGAACGGATTTTTTTTTTGTCTTTCAATTATTTATTTAATTTTACTACCTAATGTTCTTGGCTGTTTTCCCCCACACACAAAGTTAAACAATGTTGATAATGTGTGTGTGCGTGTGTGAG
>NW_013953208.1:182559-183736 GCF_001266775.1 Austrofundulus limnaeus
AAACTAAACAGCCTACAGTATTTTTACAGTCTTTATTTTACAGTTAAAATATATGTTTATTAAAAAAAAGTCAAATGTTACAACTAATCAGTTAAAAACTTCTATTTTGGATTTTATAGGCACAACTGGATTCAAGAGGCACACGTGATGTTGAAAAGTTTTGAGTCTTCCAATTTGGACTTAGAGGTGAAACATAAACCTTAATTTGTTGACTCTTCCAGGTTTTCCCCTTTCCACAGTCGCTACATAGCTGGAGAGGTGCTGAGGTGCAAGGGCCGCTCAACACTGCTTGCAGCTTTAATTATTATTGTTGGTTGAGCTCAGATTTTTATTCAGATTTTTTTAAATCTTTCAATGGAAATATGAAATATAAACGATGGGATATCCAATGTCTTCCCAATTTTACATTGAGGAATATTATTTTGAAATTGTTTCACTATCTTTAGGCAGTTTTTAGCATACTGATGAACCCATGATTTTAGCATACAGATGATGCTCATCTTTATTTAATAGGCTGCAGTCCAAACAAAAAATCTGGTGGAATGATTCATTCCACCAGAATGTGGAGACTACACAGAATAGTGGAGACTTTGGAGAATGGTGGAAAATCTTTGATGATATGATTGAGATTTGTAAAAAAAACAAGCACAAAAAATGCTCTGTAATGATGCCAGCTGTAACTCCCTGTAACTAAAATATGATCTTCCTAATCGAACTTTAGATGGAAGTTTTTCAATTGGTATGTCTTTTAAAAAATCCTTTTAATTCTAGTAATTTAATTTCCTTTCAAATTGTTTGTTTCTCTCTGCTGGCAGCTGTAGGTCACGTTTGACATATATTCCATTGTGAATATTGGTTTATGAGATTTGCAAATTATTGCATTCAGTTTTTATTTACGTTTACAAAGCGATTAGGTTTCCTAGCTGCTACTTTTTAACTTGAAATTTCTGCCTACCTAAATTTTCTACAGGACTAAGCYATTTTGTTACTTTAATCTGACCAAAATCAGTTTTCTTTGCTCTCCAATTTGACAAAACTTTATAAGTTTTTAACCTGGGTCACTTGTCAATTAATTAATAGAAGACAAAAAAAGTAAACTATATTTGTTCCTTCTAAAAGGTTTTCAATATCAAGACCTTATCTTAACTTAGACGTATGACATCAATTACCATAAAAG
>NW_013953208.1:184736-194024 GCF_001266775.1 Austrofundulus limnaeus
TTATTATTGAGTATTCATGCATATGGGAAGAGTTCACGGCTAATCAATCTCACACTTTTGTATATGAGTGATTTAAAGAGGGTGAATAAAAATTATCAGCAAAGCTGGTATGGTGCACCAACAGGTTAAAAGAGTATTCACTTGCTACACTGTCGTTTTGACTTCAGGGAAGATGTTTTGGCTGAAGGAAGAAGGTCTAGTCCAGAAAAACAGCCTCAAATCATGTTTCCACCTTCGTGCTTGACGATGGAGATGATTTTCATGTTGGGCTCACCTCTTGAAAAAAATCCTAAATGGGGCTCCAGTTCAACTGTGATTGTTGGTCTTTTATATTTCTTTGTTTCTGAAAAAAGGGAAGAAAAAAAACTTTAAATTCAAAGATTTTAGTTTGTTTTGTTTTTTTTCTCAGGATCTGACCCTGGATCAGAAGACTCCTCTGAGGGTTTTACACCGACGGGCGCTAGCCATCCGACAGAGAGTCATCCACAGCATGAACACCCGCTATGTGGACTGTCACCACTTCTACCTGGGACTGAAGACTCAGGCTGGGACGTATCTGCACTTAAAAAAAATGTGTTTCTCCATCTTGTGAAAGTGATAATTTTTTATTTATTTTTTATTTACCGTAATTTTCCCAGGCAAGTCTCCTGTTTGATAAGTCCAAACAACAGACCTAAAAACTGTGCCTCACAGATGCACTCCAAAGCCTCCTGTCCTTAACTTTTCAATGCGCTGTCAGCTCCTGGAGATGCATTCAGTATGGTGTTTATATCTGAGATGATGATCAGATGGGCATCTTTTATTTATTTTAGATTAAATAACACCTCCGTGATGTGCACCTTCGCTGAAAATGTCTCTGTGTGAGTGTGATGCCACAGAGCTTGCAGTCTTGTGAAGCCTCTTTGATTTTTGTTTCCTCCACCACATCTGGCTTATTTATAAAGTCTTCAAGACTTAAGAGGTCAGGGGTGTTAATTGCAATCTGTCAAAATGACTGATGGCCTTCAGACCTTTCTGGGTAGAGTTTGCATGTTCTCTTCATGCTTGCATGGGTTCTCTCAGGGCACTCCGGAAGAATCCCATAGACAAAGGACATGATGGTTAACTGATAACTCTAAATTGTCCCTAGGTGTGAGTGAGAGAGTGAATGGTTGTCTGTCTCGTTTGTCTGGCCCTGTGATGGACTTGCGACCTATCCAAGGTGTGCCCTGCCCCTCACACTGTGACTGCTGGACATGGACACCAGTGACCCCCAATGACCCTGAAAAGAAGAAGCGGGTATAGATAATGGATGGATGGATATATGCAGGTCCTTCCCAAAAAATTAGCATATTGTGATAAACTTTAATATATTTTAGATTCATTGCACACCAACTGAAGTAGTTCAAGCCTTTTATTGTTTTAAAATTGATGATTTTAGCAAAAAAAATAAAGAAAAACCAAAAATCCCTATCTCAAGAAATTAGCATATTTCATCTGACCAATAAAAGAAAAGTGTTTTTAATACAAAAGTCAACCTTCAAATAATAATATTCAGTTATGCACTCAATACTTTGTGGGGAATCCTTTTGCAGAAATGACTGCTTCAGTGTGGCGTGGCATGGAGGCAATCAGCCTGTGGCACTGCTGAGGTGTTATGGAGGCCCAGGATGCTTCGATAGCGGCCTTAAGCTCATCCAGAGTGTTGGGTCTTGTGTCTCTCAACTTTTTCTTCACAATATCCCACAGATTCTCTCTGGGGTTCAGGTCAGAAGAGTTGGCAGGCCAGTTGAGCACAGTAATACCATGGTCAGTAAACCATTTACCAGTGGTTTTGGCACTGTGAGCAGGTGCCAGGTTGTGCTGAAAAATGAAATCTTCGTCTCCATAAAGCTTTTCAGCAGATGGAAGCATGAAGTGCTCCAACATCTCCTGATAGCTGCATTGACCCTGGCCTTGATAAAACACATGGACCAACACCAGCAGCTGACATGGCACCAGACCATCACTGACTGTGGGTACTTGACACTGGACTTCAGGCATTTTAGCATTTCCTTCTCCCCAGTCTTCCCTCAGACTCTGGATCCTTGATTTCTGAATGACATGCAAAATTTGCTTTCATCTGAAAAAGGTACTTTGGACCACTGAGCAACAGTCCAGTGCTGCTTCTCTGTAGCCCAGGTCAGGCGCTTCTGCTGCTGTTTCTGGTTCAAAAGTGGCTTGACCTGGGGAATGAGGCACCTGTAGCCCATTTCCTGTACACACCTGTGCACGGTGGCTCTGGAAGTTTGTACTCCAGACTCAGTCCACTGCTTCTGCAGGTCCCCCATCGTCTGGAATCGGTCCTTCTCCACAATCTTCCTCAGGGCCCAGTCACCTCTTCTCATTGTGAAGCGTTTTCTGCCACACTTTTTCCTTCCCACAGACTTCCCACTGAGGTGCCTTGATACAGCACTCTGGGAACAGCCTATTGGTTCAGAAATGTCTTTCTGTGTCTTACCCTCTTGCTTGAGGGTGTCAATGATGGCCTTCTGGACAGCAGTCAGCTTTAAGCAAATGTTTTACTCCTGTTAATTTTTAGCTACTTTAAGCTTTTAGATTATAATCTTTTCGTTCTGCTTATTTCAGCTTTATCAAATTTTCGAAATCATTTAGCACTCAGCATTAAATTTCTGTAATTATAAACTTGGAATAAACCTGACATGTTTCTTAATGATCGAATGCAGCTATATTAAAGAGTTTGTCCATGGAGACTTTGGCCGAACCCAACCAAACCTGTGTCAGCTGTTGAAGACGGACACGAACATCCTGGAGCTAGATGTGGAGGTGGGACAAACGGAGTGTGTGTAGGCCTCGTGTAAAGACAACACAAAGTGAAACTTATTGATTTACTGGCTTAAACTGCTTTTTAAAAGTAAAAGTATAATGATGAACGATGATGAATGATAACTTCTCACATGGTGATTTGTCTTTGCTGTCTCAGTCTGTAGATGTGGACTGGCCTCCTGCCATCCCAGAGTGAGCGCTGCCCTTTCACACTGATTCTGGACTCGCCGTGTTCTGCAAAGCCTTCACCTTCAAGTGGAATAGTTCTCTTAAAATACCATGCTAACTGTAGGCTCTAACCATGAGGACCTGCTGGTTGGTTCTGTGTGGCCAGGTTAGAATTAATATTTCTGTTGAATCTCAGGTTAGATGATAATAGCATGATTGCAAAATATTTTTGATGAAACTTCCTTCTGTTAAGACTTTTTTTTTTTTACTGTGACAATAAGATAATTTGGAGTTTAGGTTCTGTAAGTTGAGAATTAAGGAAATTTGTTTTCAGTGTGATTACAGAGGAAGGATTCTTAAATCAGTAGATTTGTTCTGTTTACTGGAACTGTCAGTGGTTTTTATCACTACACCCAAAATAGGTTTAGTAAATGAAAAGTGTCTGAAGGACTCAAAAGTGTTTTAGTTGATTTTTCACTCGTTTTCAGCCAGCTGTCAAAATGAGTTTTACTTTCCACTTGATTTCTTTATTTCATGTTAATAAAATATGAATATTCAACCTGGTCTTTCTCTCCAGCAGAATTTAACTGTCTTTTTTTGCTCAGTAATTATCATCAGCTAAGAGTCAGTCTCTGTAAGGTAATCAGTTTTAGAGGTCCAATGATTCTGAAACTAAAGTCATCATGATAATCTATCATGTCTTGATCAAAATTGGCTGGCTGTTTACAATATATTTTGCTTTTAAAATATTGACAGAAAATATGGTGTGGATGAAGCTATGACTGATCACAAATGCATATAGTACTAACAGTTTGCATTTCAATCTTGGTTTAAACCTTTGACCAACGTGGTTGGTTTGACCCTGACCGAGCAATAAAAAAACAGAAAACCTCCATCTCAACAGGGGGATCAAATAAATGTGTGCACACCAGACAAGTTTTTCCTACGAGAAAATGGTGTGCGTTGAAAATGCAATAGAACGTTTCTCGAAGCCTGTTATCAAATCTTACTTTCTCAAATATAGCACATCAAAAAACAACTGACATGCCTTACTCATAAATGAATAAACAGTAAAATATAGCACTGAACACAAGACATAAATACAAAAAATAAAACCAATACAATACTCTATAGATATAAAATAGAAACATTTAAATAATGCAAAATAGCCATGTGGGTTTTAGGATGACATCTACAATCTTCACCGTGTATAGACCACCTGTCTACGTATAATGAAGAGACAACTGAAAAGGGGGATATACAAACAGAGCTGCTGGGTGTGTGTAAGTGTGTGTCAAATAATAGCGGGCCAGTTGCTGAAATTATTTCATAAGCATAAACTTGTAGCACCACTGAACCCGTTTCCAAATTATCTTAAATACACTGCTTTTTGACTTATTGCCTACAGCTCAGGAACATCAGTAGAATGGTCGTTATAAATAAAATATTTTGTTGATAGGAAACAAACAAACAAAAAAAAAACAGATCTGGGGCCTATTGCAAAAAACTAGGATAAGGAAAAAAGCTGGGGTTTGGTGTAAACTTGGATTAATTAAGCATGGAATTGGTTGCACAAAATAGGCAGCACAAATGTTTACATGGTAATAAGTGTTCTGAAACTAACCTGGTCCAAACCACGTTAAAAGTAGAGCTTATATAATCTGATTTTTTAAATGTAGAATTAAATTAAATTAAAGAATTTAATGTAGAATTACCTAATGAATCCACAAATTTTGGAGTTCTTTTCAAACCAGAGCCACTTCTCATCTCAAAACTGGGCTACTTTGACAGTAAAAAAGTACTACAAATACTACAAAAAAATGATCAAAAAACTTCMACAAAATGCATTTTCATAGTTAATAAGATTTTTCCAAAAATCCTACGAATGCTACCAAAAAGTTTCTAGAAACTAAAATTAATCACTTTTAAGGTTATTCACAATCAGTTTGTTCATCACTTCAAATCTCAAAAGTATGCTCCGTTTGCTCTAAAAAACATAAAACGAGTTGACATGGAGTAAAAGGAAGATTTTTCAAAAATCCTACAAAAACTACCAAAAAGTCTGAAGGACAGGTTTGTAAGCAGTTTCAAATCAGAACAATTTTTCAGTACTTGTCTCAAAAGTCTGCTTCATTCGTACTACTGAACACAAAATGAGTTTTCATGTTAAAAAAGGAGAATTTCCTAATGAATCCACAAATACTGCAAATAAGGATCAATAAACTAAAATTTATCTAAGATTTTGGAGTTCTTTTCAGACCAGAGCCATTTCTCATCTCAAAACTGGGCTCAGTTCGCTGTAAAAAACACAAAATGAGTTTTCATGCTGATAAATTAAGATTTTTTTACAAAAAGCTTCATTTACTGCTAAAAAGTATCAAGGAAACTATAATAGTTGTCAAAGGTTTTTGTAAGCTCTTTCAAATCAGAACAACTTCTTCAGAACTTGTCTCAAAAGTGTGCTTCTTTCGTTCTACTGAACACAAAATGCATTTTCATATTGAAAATGTAAGACTTTCCAAAAATCCTACAAATGCTACCAAAAAGTTTCTAGAAACTAAAATTTATGACTTTTAAGGTCATTCACAATCAGAGGCTGTTCATCACTTCAAATCTCAAAAGTTTGCTCCGTTTGCTCTAAAAATACACAAAACGAGTTRACATGGAGTAAATGGAAGATTTTTCCAAAATCCTACAAAAACTACCAAAAAGYCTGAAGGRCACTAGTAGYTAAAGGTTTTGTAAGCTGTTTCAAATCAGAAACACTTTTTCAGTACTTATCTCAAAAGTGTGCTTCTTTCGTTCCACTGAACACAAAATGCATTTTCATGTTGAATATGTAAGATTTTTCCAAAAAAACATACAAATGCTACCAAAAAGTTTCTAAAAACTAAAATTTATGACTTTTAAGGTTATGCACAATCAGTGGCTGTTCATCACTTCAAATCTAAAAACTGGGCTCCGTTTGCTCTAAAAAAACACAAAATAAGTTTTCTTGGGGACAAATTAAGATTTTTTTCAAAAAAGCTTCATCAACTGCTAAAAAGTATCAAGGAAACTAATAGTTGTCAAAGGTTTGTAAGCTGTTTCAAATCAGAACAACTTTTTCAGTTCTTGTCTCAAAAGTGTGCTTCATTCGTTCTACTGAACACAAAATGAGTTTTCATGTTAAAAAAGTAGAATTTCCAAATGCATACACAAATACTGCAAAAAAAGTATCAAGAAACTAAAATTTATCTAAGATTTTGGAGTTATTTTCAAACCAGAGCAGTTCTCATCTCAAAACTGGGCTCCTTTCACTGTAAAAAAATACTACAAGAAATGATCAAAAAACTTGTACTAAATGCATTTTCATAGTTAAAATTTTTCCAAAAATCCTACAAATGCTACCAAAAAGTTTCTAGAAACTAAAATGTATGACTTTTAAGGTCATTCACAATCAGAAGCTGTTCATCACTTCAAATCTCAAAAGTATGTTCCGTTTGCTCCAAAAAACACAAAACGAGTTGACATGGAGTAAAAGGAAGATTTTTCAAAAATCCTACAAAAACTACCAAAAAGTCTGAAGGACACTAGTAGTTAAAGGTTTTTAAGCTGTTTTAAATCAGAACAACTTCTTCAGTACTTGTCTCAAAAATGTGCTTCTTTCGTTCTACTGAACACAAAATGCATTTTCATGCAAATCATCAAGTACTGAGGATCGATATGGCAGATATCTAATTGTGCAATGTGTGATTTTGTCTGTGAAACTAAATTTGGTTAATGTTTATGGGGCAAATAATGATAACCCTGCCTTTTTTAGACACCTGTTTCTGTCTATAGCGTCGCTTCCTGGAGGGTACAKCATAGGTGGCGATTTTAACTGTACGCTCATACCAACGTTAGATAGATCTACAGGCAAAGACATCTCTCATGCTCAAACAAGGAAAGAATTACTTAACTTTATGAAAGATCTCAATTTGGTTGACATATGGAGAAATATGCATCCTAATCAGTTCAGTCCATTTAATCAGTCTTCTTTCTCATGCTATTCTAGTACTTGYCAAACATTTTCAAGAATTGATTACTATTTAGTCTCTGCTGATCTAGTTCCACACATTACTAATAGTTGGCATGACAGTATAGTAATATCTGATCATGGTCGGTGTCATTCTGCCTTGAGGTTCCTAATCTTTCCTTTTCATCAAAGTGGCGTCTACAATCAATTTGGCTTAGGGACCCAGATTTCATACAATTTATTGGAACAAAAATAGATATGTACTTTGAATTGAACACTCATCAAACCTCGGCTACTGTGAGATGGGAGGCCTTTAAGGCATTCTTAAGAGGCCAAATGATCAGTTTTACCAGCTTTAAGCATAAAACTAACAAACAAGAATTGGAACAACTTGAAAAATCTATTAAAAACATAGAAATACAAATATTTAATAANATAATCAGGATTTTTACTGTGTTCTGTGTACTTTTAAACTTCAATTTTTGTCATAAAAACATTTCACTGCAAGTTGAACTTTGTGTATGTGATAAATTTATTTGATTTGATTGCTCCCATTTTTATCTTCTGTTGCTAACATATTTTATCAAGGCAATGCATTCCACATACAGAAAAAGCTATTGAACACATATAATATTGCAGTTTAGGTTAAAATGATTTTTATCAAAACCATAAATATAATTTGACATTTTTTATTGTTTATCAAGGAGTAATAAAGTACATAAATTCTTACATTCAATGTTGTCAGTACATCATGTCACTTTCCAATTAGTGTTTTCTGGAGAAGAAAAAGTGGCTGAATTTGTGCTTTGTTAACACCATCTCTGAAGTCTTTGTGTGAAAGATGATGAGGTGTGTTTGGGAGTACTTCTGTCATTAAAGCCCTGGAGTTAGAGTTGAAATGATGTTCTGCCTTGTGGCGTTTGAAATTTATCTGGCTTAGACGTTTGGGTTCCAGGTTCTTTGCTGTCCCACAGACCTGTGACATACAATATTAGTTACAGTTCCAAAGCAGAATGTGACTGATCATTTAATTATGATTTAAGTTCTGATTTGACATATTGAAATCAATAGGCTAATTGGTAATGAAAAATGAAATCAATTACATTTTATTTGCTTTTTGCACATTTCAAACTAACAGTCAAGCACATAAATCAATTTATTTGAAATAATTTCACATGTGTACAGTGAGTGTGAGCATATTGTAGTTGTTCAATTAAAAATACTTTATTGATAACAAAAGTAAATTATATAATACAATAGTAGTTCAAATGCATCTATTTTAGTTTAGCTATGCTCCCCAGTGTAGGTAAGGATATAGAGTGTGTAAATAACGCACCATTGTGACACATTCATTTGAAGATGTGGTTCTGCAGGTTTGTCATTCTGAGTGTCTTGCACTGGGTCAGACTCTGGCTCGTACATGTAAGGCTGGATTGACAAGTCTACTGCTGTTGACATCCTTCTACTTTTTTACCATCTGCCATTACTAATGTGCACCTTCATATACATTCATTTTTGTTCTGTACTTTACGGTGTGTATATAAATAAGCATATGTGTTCATGTATATGTGCATTGGTACATTACTATTATCACATGTGTATATTGTGGGGTTTTGTTTGTTATCTTTTATTAATCTTTCATTATTCTTCTCAGCCTCTCTTGTATTAAGCTGCAGTAATGTGCAAATTTCCAGACTGTGGGATCAATAATTTTATCTTATCTTTTTTTTTTTTATCTTAAAAACAGTTTTTAGTCGGTAGATAACTGTTTTTGCTATGAAACTACAAACATGGCCGAATGGGGTGGAGTNGCTAAATACAACATGCTGTCTACAAATAAAGCAATTAAAAGTTTAATGAGACTGAAACAGTCATATTTTGAACAAGGTGAAAAGGCCAGTAAGCTGCTGGCTTGGCGTATCAAACAGGAACAAACAGATAAAGCGATAAACTCAATTCAAACAGCTGAAGGGGTGTTTACATCTGACCTAAAAGAAATAAACAACACGTTTTCAAATTTTTACTACAAATTGTATAGCTCAGACTACTCAGACCTGGCTCCCCATGCACAAACTGATATCTTGAATTCATTAGAATTTACTCTCCTAGATTATGAATCCTTAAAATCACTTGATTTTGAGCTCAATGCACAATTACTGTATTGTCTGAAGCTATATCCGGTATGAAGGGTGGTAAGAGCCCGGGGCCTGATGGAATTCCAATTGAAAAAAAAATATTGAAAAATATTTCAATCCAAACTGATACCGCCAATGCTTGACATGTATCAAGAATCCTTTAAAAAGGGATTTTTCCCTCCC
>NW_013953208.1:195024-196434 GCF_001266775.1 Austrofundulus limnaeus
GTGGAGGACCAGGGAGGATGATTCAACCACTAGATGTCACTGAAAACAACAAATCCTACACACTGTACCTTTAAATATTTATTTGGAGTTTGTATTTGTTATTGTAATGATAAAACAAGCTGTCTTGTTTTGTAAAAAAGAGACATTCTAATAATCAGTTTTATTTTTGTCCAAATATCATATTTTATTTGGTTTACATGTGTTACTGCAGTTCCAGCTCTTCTTATGGTAAGAATAAGTGTGACGGCTTTCCTTCAGTGGCTGTGTTGGGGTCAGCCAGTGATGAAGAGCTGGGATGTTGTGTTAGCAACACTCCACTGTTCCTTCAGCAGGAAACTCACATTATTATTACAACCTCCTTCCTGATCTGTGGCTGCAGAGCTGTCGCCTTTCGTCTCAGTGGCTCTTAATGTTTGCATTGACGGGACTTCAAATTGTGTTTCCTATCTGTAAGTGTTGGTGCTTTTCAACCTGCTAAAGACAGCAGAACCACAGCTCCTGGATACATCTGCACTGCAGGAGGGTGGGGGCCTTCACCTTGACCTTTCTGAGCACGATTGTTGTGCAAAGAACATCGATCATTTTAACTGCTTTAGGAAAACGGTGCTAGGCTGCACATAATTTGTGTTTACAGTGCCTTGGAAAAGTTTCTTTCCCTTTAAACTTTTCTACATTTTACCCCACATGCAGGTGTAAACACTCGGTTGTTTAAAACATGTCAAGTTCACAAGAATTTACAAAACCAAACAGCTGAAATTCTTTTCTGTAGCTGAAAACATTTCATGGAGAGAAACTATGAAACTCTAAGCACTGAAATCATGTTTGGACTCACATTTTGTTACCTTACTACAGAAACGTAGAGCTGTCACATGAATGAAATTATTTTAAACTGGATCTCGTTATAACGAAAAAACTATTTAGTAAAAAAGAGAAAACTATCTTGTTAAATGAAGATAACCATTTAATTATAACATGTTGCCGTAGTACTGCTCCACTACTGCAACACAGCCATCCCAAACGACACAAAGACAACAACTACACACACTRTAACAGTAAATAACACAATTCCTGCACAGCATCAAGTAAAGTAGATGATTCATAAAGRACAACCCTTGTTGAGCAGAAAAAAGCTTCTTTGGTAAATTATTTCCATGGTCCACGCTTTTATAATGATACACCTGGAGCTGATAGGAGGGGCTTAGACTGTCCTGGGGGGTCTTTTATCATTGATCTATAGGCCTATGGCCAAAACACATTTTTGTATTATTTACTTGTTTATTAATTTTTTTCATTCATTCATTGAAACAAATAAGAAAATCTATTTACCATAAAAAACAAAACCCAAGTCATAAATAAAATAAAAGGAAGCAGAAATAAGAAAAAAAAATCTTTCTGTACATCATCGTAATC
>NW_013953209.1:0-1284 GCF_001266775.1 Austrofundulus limnaeus
CCAGTGACCCACGCAACCCTGAAAAGGAAGAAGCGTGAACAGAAAATGGATGGATGGATGGATGGATGTATTTCTATATGCATCCATAGTCTGTTATGTCCTTCTGGAGTGACATGATATGTGTCACGTGCAGGTGTGGTTGACTGTAAAAACTAATAATGTTGGAATAGTACATATTTATATGTCTCATCCAACTACAATTAAATTCACTCTATCTAGGAGACGTCATGAATAGATTGTTTTTTTTAACGACATCAAGATAAAATGAAAACAAGCCCAAGTGAAATAGAAATGAAATACTTTGCATTTTTAAAAAGCAAGGAATAGAAAGTGAAAATCTAAAGAAGTAAATGTAGAAGTAAAATGTAGGTTGAAAAATAATTACTCCAGTAAAGTATAAATAACCAAAATGTCTACTAAAGTAAGGTAACAACGTATTTGTACTTAACACCTCTGCCACCTAAAGACCCTGTCACACTAGACAACGTATGAAACATTTTTTATGTCTATATTGCTAATAAAAGTTGTATTTAATCAATTTGTTAGAATTACATTATATACACGCCTAAAAAAAGCTTACAGCTTATCTTTTTTCAGTCCCATCTTCAACGTAGATGTCTTTAAAATTTTCACAAGTTGGCATAAGTTGTCTGAAATGTCAGTGTGACAGGGCTGTAAGAGTCACAGATGACTTAAAAACTGTTTTCAATTTTTTTTTAGTCATATATTATTAAAATACCCATGAAAGATGGAGACCTTGTGTCTGTTTTAGCCTGTAGCTAACATTGCACAAACATAATCTCCAAAAGAGGAGCCCAGAGGAAACACTGCCCCTTTGGACAATCTACAACAAGTGTGTTGTGTGTTGTGTTGTATGTTTTTACACAAATGGCCTCTTGGGGATTTGATATCAGCTCCATCTGTTACCCAGAAGTGTGTTTTCCTCAGAAATTGCATGGCTAGAGTCAGCGTTCTTTTCATGTCCTGGCTGTGATTGGGGCGATTAGATGTCCTTGTGTGGTTTTGATTGGAGGGTGTTTCTGGAACCTGAGATGAACTCCTGATAAAGACGCCCTAATTTCATTACAGGAAGTTTCTACAGAACCACTGTATCCAGTGTTCTCTGTGATAAATGCTGTCTGGTTTGTAACTTCTGGTGTTGATCAGCACAAGACAATGAAGCACAATGACTTTACATTCAGTCAGTCAGTCAGTCAGTCATTTATTTATTTATTTATTTATTTATTTATTTATTTATTTATTTATTTATTCATTCATTCATTC
>NW_013953209.1:2501-5351 GCF_001266775.1 Austrofundulus limnaeus
AAATAAAACACATACAAAGCAGAACACAGCTAAATGTATCAAAAGTATGTCTATGTAATATTAGAATTTTCTGAGACAATGAATTTTGGTTTTTCATTTATTTTTTTCCCCTGTAAGAGGTTTTATTTAACAGAGTTTTTGGACAAAAAAAATTGCAATATATCGCGACATATCGCCTTGCTTACAGTATCGCAATATATCGGGATATATTGTATCGTGACCCCTCTGTCATGATATGTATCGTATCGCCAAGTTCTTGCCAATACACAGCCCTACTGTATACAGGGCTACAGATACTCACTGTGCTGTTTGGTGACATGGTGTGTACCACACTCAACATGGACCAGAGAAAGTGAAGGAAAGAGTTGTCTCAGGAGATTTGAAAAAAAAAAACTATAGACAAACATGTTAAAGGTAAAGGGTAAAGGTTATAAGACCATCTCCAAGCAGCATGATGTTCCTGTGACTACACTTGCACATATTATTCACAGTGTGCCAACACAACACGATCATAAAAAAAGCCAGACTGGAATTTGCCAAACTACATGTTGACAAGCCACAAAGCTTCTGGGAGAATGTCCTCTGGACAGCTGAGACAAAAATGGAACTTTTTGACAAGGCACATCAGCTCTATGTTCACCTATTTTTGCCTATTTGTGTATTGATGTTGAATTTGTGTGTTTGTCTGTAGCATTAGTAAAATATCTTGTGAATCAGTGTAATGATTTTAAGTAAACTTTCAGAAAAGTAATCACTGCTTGTACATTATTGACTACTGTTATGTAGCTGAGAATCATCCTAAATGCATGCCGGTACTTCAAGTGCTAAAAGAGATATTTCAATTTTGTATGAAATCTCACATAACATCACTTACAAGGTTTGACCAAAACAGCTGTACTGTAACTCAATTTCTTCTAAAAGTCTGCCATTAAAGGTGGTGGACAATATGCATTCACTTAATGAATGCAAAAACTTTTAATCTGTGCCAACCTGTTTTTTTTTTCTACAAAATATAAATTACATGCAGTGCGTTTTCAAAGTGACAATGCAGGTTTTGTGCAACACTGTGTTCCCCAGGAAAGTGGGACAGGGTGTTGGGGGGCGGGGGTTGTATTGTAGCGAAGCAAGTTTTCAAGTCAGGCTTTTCCAGTTCTGCATTATCGCACCACACCCCACTCTGCTTCTTGCCTCCTCTCCAGGGAGGCTGATCTGTCCATCAGCCCCCCCCCCCCCCCCCAACTCCCCTGATCTGTCCAGCTTACTGTACGTACATCTGTGATGGCCTATATCTGAAACGTGGTGGTTTTCATCAGAGGTGACAGCAGTGAAGGAAGAAGAAAAAAAGCAGTTTCTGCATGTAACTATTTTTGAAATGCAGACTTGCTCCAAAATCTAGTTTCACAAGCTTTTTTCTCTCTTATTTTTTTGAGTATGAACAGCTTTTCAATAGGAAAAAAGCTAAAGGACTCTGTCAGGTGATAAAAGGTAAGGTCATAATCCATAATCTAAACCAGCTGGTGAGTTATTATAGAAAAAACAATTTGAACTCTTTGACTTCTTTTGGGCAAACTTGGTAGCTTTTCCTCATTTTTTTATGTTTACAAATCCCCCAAGCTTGTTTACTGCAGGGAAGAGAAGAATGGGAATGGCAAAAGGATTAGGGATGAAGAGAGAGTAAGAATGTGGATTCCTTGAGTGAAGGAAGAGAAGAGGATGTGAAAGGAAATGAGCAGGGGGTCTAGACTCTCTCTGCAGCCCCCAGCTCTCATTGCTAAAGTCACAGCTGTAATTTTCACAGTTAAATTTCAGTGTAAAGACGTCACTGCTGAGGACTTTTCTTGGAGCACAATGTTTTCTTCATTGCCAATTGGAGTCAGCTTGCTGGGTTTTTTTCCCCTCTCCTCCTGCTCTGCCCCCCACCGTGTTGCAGTAAGACTTGATGGCTCACAGAGTTTCTGGGTCTGTGTGTCAGTGGTGCTGCAGAGGGGAGAAGAACAGTTTCTCTGTTTATTGGAGTAATCTTTCACATGTGAGCATTTAGTCTCGCATGATCTCAGCAGCAGCCAAAGGTCCATCTCAGTCTGGGTTGACTGCCAGTTAATATCACAATGTGGAATAAAAGAGGTAAATGGATACATGTGATATGAGTACTGACATATTTTATAGATGCATCTGGTTTAGTGGGACGTTTTTCTATTCTTTCACAGTTCTGACCAGCTTATACAATTTCCCTTGCTAAAAATAGCAAAATAAAAATGTTATTTTAAATTTCAGATAAAAGAAACAAAAAAAAAACCCAATATTCTATAATAACAGAATATTCCCCTAAAGCACTGTTGTGCTAATTTCTGACCTAAATCTCTGTTAGGGCTTTTGCTATTTTTTTTAAACTATGTGCAGATTTACGCTTACTAAATTTATAAATGTAGTAGCTCTAATTTAATTAATCCATCAGTTATTGACAGTCATTATTTTAACAGCGGAGGTAGAAAGCCACCACGTTAATTCAATGCAGAATCATTGTAAATAAACAGCCCTGCCTCAGATGTCTATTTGTTCACCCAAGCTGTATATTTCTAGCTGATTGTCCTTCTGAATCACATTTTTCATTTAAGAGACAATTCCCACAATTCTTTGCATTTACATGGAAGGAAGCAATTGGAGCTACGTCACTGGGCGACACTCCCAGTCCCAGCCCTTCTCCACCTGCATGCCTGTTGCGGTTTTGATTGGTTCAGCCACTGAATGGGTCTTAAACACAACAGCGCTGTGGACGGTCCACCCTTATTCACACACACACACACACACACACACACACACACACACACACACACACACACACACACACAC
>NW_013953209.1:5461-9023 GCF_001266775.1 Austrofundulus limnaeus
CACACACACACACACACACACACACACACACACACACACACACACACCCCTGAGCAGAACCAAACAGACCCAAACCAAATAGAGTAGAACCATGTGAAGGGGCGGTAACTGGAGCCATAACATAAGTAGGGAAAAGTTTTAATTCGTGCTCTTATTTTGAAGTGAATATGGTTTCCTGTTCTCTCTGCTTTTGATTCAATTCAATTCAGTTCAATTCAATTCAAAAATTAGGTTAACCACCAATCCCATCACCAGTCCGTCATGTGCCCGTAATACATTGCTTTAGTTCTCTAATAATAAACAGTTTAATATTACATATATCCTGCATACTTTATCATAGTCCTGCAAAAACATAAGAAAATTACCAAGAAGCAGCAGAGTTAGCAATCCACAACAACTGTTTATTTATCACCATGAGCCAAAAGTATGTTTCAACAAATCACCTCCCCAAACTGCGGCTATATGTGCAACAATGTAAAATTCAAATGATGTTTGTCTAGTTGGCAGTTCTATGCAAGAATGGCTTATGTTATCACTGGAATATACTGTGGTGAGCTCTGAGTCAATTTTGTGCTTTAGCTTCCACAAAGTTCTATTGAGCACAAGCGCTTTCGAACATGTGCAACTAACTGAATTAGCGCTGTCCACCACTGTTTGTAACTGTAGACAGATTAACTAAACACTTCAAGCAAAAACTTACCTTTCGGCTGCTTGGGTGTAATGTCTGAATGGACCAAGGCAGCCGACCCATTGGAGCTAAACCTTTGTCCTGCCAAGGCCGTAACAGAGCTGTGACAGTCGACATGTGGAAAGATAAGCTGGTTTTGTGGGTCAATGATTTGATAAAAGAATGACATGTATGAAGATCAACAATGACCCACAACTTTACATTGAGTTAAACACCCAGAGGGTTCCTAAACTGAGTTAATTCCTTGTGTTTTAAAAGTGTATACGAGAGATGTCCATTAGTGATTTATGAACAGTCAGGGGCTGCTTAAAGACAAACTAATCCATGCAGCTATTTTAAAGAACTGTTTTGTCAAAGTGTTTTACATCTTTATAGCGTGATTATCTCAGATAGCATCTCTACCTATGATGATGACTTCAGGCAATGGATGATCAAGCTAAAAATCATCTGGTGCCAATCACTAGTCGATTTCATGGTGAATCACTTTTTATTAGTTTTCAGTGACAGGAGAATCAAAAGAAAGGATACAGGAGGGACTGTATTTTGACACAAGTAAAGCTAAAACAAACTTACAACAAGCAATAAAGTTTTCTTGCTGTTTGTAATTCACTGTTCAGCAGCAGAGGTTCCTGCAGAAAGGAGAGGGGTTTAAGTCACAGTTCTAGAAAGAGTTAAATCAGTGCTGATTATATTTTATCTTTCAGTCTGAGCTCATCAGCAAATACTGAACATTTGCTGCACATCTGGAACCAACTGCATGTGCTGAAAGCAGTCAGTTTTTTTCTTCAATGTCACACTTTTTTCGCATAGATGCTCTTGCGTTTAAATGTACTTATGCAGAATACACATAAAAACATGACCTAATTGAGTGCAACAATAGTGAGTTAATTTGTAGGAGTTTTGCATCAGCTTATTCCATGTCGTCCAGAGCTGTACCCTTCAGGGATCACCCAAGGCTTCCATTAGTCTGACGTCTGGAGAAGTCGTTTCTAGCTTGCTGTAAAGACTGATACGTAACTCCACTGTGTAGTCTTCTACTTTGGCCTCTTTACAAGGACTGGGGGAGAAAAACAAACGTCCAAACAGTTTCCAGATATGGCTTTATTTATTTGTTTAAGTCCAGCCTTTGCCCCGGTGTCAGAGTGTATATTAAAACTGGAATGCACTGTAGGAGTTCCCCCTGCTTTCAGCTTCTTTCACTTCTCTGTCCTTCATTCCCATGATGAGAAGCGTATCTGTGCGGCTGACACATCTCCGTCACTTCCTCCTCTCTCGTTCACAGCCCCTCTGCTCTTCCATGCTAATTTGACCTACAAATTCTGTCCAAGTGTGACAAACGAGATCATTGTTGAACTCTGGCCAAACAGCTTCCTCGTTGTCTCCTCTGGCTGTATGTTATTTTGTCTCCATGCCTGTGTCCTTCTCTCCTGCCCTCATTGTCCTCATGTTTCTCCCTTTTTCTCTCCAAGCTCTCAGATTCCTCTCAGGCAGGACTTGGATCTCCTGTGATATTTTTTTTGTGTGTCTGAACAAAGGCATTTAGTTTTGCTCAGGGCCCAGCTGTTATGTTTGTATAAGCCAGTTGGAAAGCGTGGGACAAGAACTGAGAGACCCTCGCCTCTGTTGCAGCTGTCCGCTCCTGGACATGGATGGAAAAGTTTCTACGTTATTCTGCTGGAGTTCAGTTATGCTTGAGTTTCTGTTTTGGAGAAAGTTTTATCTCTAGCTGAACTTTAATGCACTTACAGTATCTTGTCTTTCCTTGTCAGCTTGGTGACACACTGCCATGCAGAGGTGTGGTAAAGGGAACAGAGTTTTTGGTACTTCTGGTACTAAACTTTGTGTACTTTTGCTCCAAACTTTACTAACTTGGTCACATTTTTAACTTCAGCAATGTGTTTCACTTTACTGGCTTTTTGCCATCACCCTTGACAACATGTCATACACACCATGTAAATACTTTTCTAGACTTTATAGCAAAACAGGCCTCATAAAACCAGACCAGCAACTGGCATTACTACAGCCACTGATTACAGGAGTTAGGTCATTAAAAAGCATTAACTGTTATTTTCTTTATTTCTAATAACAGTCCTAATGTGTTTCTCTCATGACATTTATCGAACATCAGTTTGATGAACCAAATTATTTTAATTGTGACTATTCAGAAACTCTAAGCTCCAAGTGTAGTGTTTCCTATGGTTTACAGCAAAATTAAACTTAGGTTTTTGTAGATTTTTTTAATTATAAAACAATTGCTGATGCCTCTTGATAAATCCATATTCAAACTTCAAACAAAATCCTGAGTATAAATCTCTAAAAAAAGTTTTTTTTGCTCCACACTGCATCTTGAAACAGTTTTTTATTCAAAACAAATTATGGAAACTAAAACAAATAAAAAGGTAAAATGCTGAGTACAGTAACATAAGTTTCTCTGGCAATGGGTGTTCACACATCGCATGTAAGATCAAATGTTTTTAATTACAATTTAGAGATTTTTGCCTAAAGAAATGAGACAAACTGTACTCTCCACAAAATAATGGACACAAAAGAGTTTGTCTAGTCTGGATAAAAACAATAAAGAGCCAGAGTGTTAGAAGACCATCTCTTTTACAGGGTCAGCAGTTATAAAACTGATTAAAACTGTTTTCTGATTGCTCCAGATAAAAAGTCAGATTTCCCACATATTGTTAAAGGGGCAATATCATGTAAAATCAACTTTTTTGAGTTTTTTTCATGTTATAATTTTATACACCCATAAAAAACATGCCCAAAGCCTTGCTCTAACACATTCATGCATGTTTGAGAAATCCTGCAGTGTTTTTAGGAAGCCATGCTGAGGAGCAAAACGACAGGTGGGGACCAGAAACACCTTTT
>NW_013953209.1:10418-12507 GCF_001266775.1 Austrofundulus limnaeus
CCCCTCCTCCTGATGAAACAGTCAGATGAATGTGACATGAGCGTTCACTTTGAAAACATCAGATATACAGTATGTATCCGATTTAAAACCACATACTGAAACGGCCTGGGTCGGATTTGAAAAAATCGGATTTGTCTCGTTCAGACTGTCATAAAAAAATCGGATATGAGTCAGATGGGTCAAAAAAATCGGATTTGGGTCGGATTTGCCTGCAGTGTGAACGTAGCCATAGATTGGCTGTTTGGAAGTCACAGAAGCACTTAAATGAGTCTCCGTCCAAACAACAGCATTAAGTAATGTGACGACATCATCAGCTAAGAGAAATGCTTGAGAACACCAAACAGCGGTAGAATCACTGTTCTCTAAAGGTCCTGTTGACTCAGGAGTTTACCTTCATGAATAAACTCTGACCATGATGGAGGAATGTAGCAATTCAAGGTGGATGTGAAGATCCAAGCCTTGGGTCTGGTGCCCATTCAGTTCAACAGGTCATCCACCGTCAGGTACTGTAGAACTTACTACAGGAAACTTGGCATCTTCAGTGGGAGCAGAGGTGCAGCACAAGGATTGAGGCTTGATGAGCAGTTTGTTCATCGTAAGATTTTCAGAACAGTCAAAAGGCTTTGGTTCAGGATGTGCATCAGATGAAGATATCTATGAGAGGTTAGTGGTGGTGTCAGGCTTGGGAGTCAATATTAGTGGGCCAATAAAGGGGTTAGACAATGAAACTGAAACACCTGTCATTTTAGTGTGGGAAGTTTCATGGCTGAATTGGACCAGCCTGGTGGCCAATCTTCATTAATTGCACATTGCACCAGTAAGAGCAGAGTGTGAAGGTTCAATTAGCAGCAAAGAGCACAGTTTTGCTCAAAATATAACAATGCACACAACATTATGGGCGACATACCAGAGTTCAAAAGAGGACAAATTGTTGGTGCACGTCTTGTTGGTGCATCTGTGACCAAGACAGGAAGTCTTTGTGATGTATCAAGAGCCACGGTATCCAGGCTAATGTCAGCATACCACCAAGAAGGACCAACCACATCCAACAGGATTAACTGTGGACGCAAGAGGAAGCTGTCTGAAAGGGATGTTATGGTCTAAAACCAGGTGTTCACTTTCATTGTCTAAGCCCTGTATATTACACATGAACTTTTGAAATACACATGGATTGCTTGAGGGAGACAGAAAGTCTCCCTCAAAAAGGGATTTGTCTTTTTGTTTGAGCTTCTTCTCTAACTGACTGATGACGTTCTCACGTTCCTGGTAGGTTGCAATACTATGCTCACATACAGAGCTTCCTTCGCCAAATACACTTGCCGCTATAACAGACACACAGCCAGTGTTTCTAAGACTTAGATTTTGGTCCCAATAAAATGTGGGCCTGAATGAATGACTGTTATGATCATGTTTTCTTGTAGCTGCAAGTTGTGAAATACTGTATGTTACACAAGCCCTAGTTTTCAACGACTGAATGCAAATGTTTTGCATTAAAAGTTGTGATAATCATTGTAATTTGTTTTGCCTTTTCCAAGTTTGATGTCTCTCAGTTAGTGGTCCTTTTTTTAGCAGTGGCAGCTACCACCAGCTGTCTTAACTCCTTCCTGTCACAGGTGGAAACATGTACACAGCTTACATACAGTGTGGCTTTTGGTGTTTTTCCCTTAAACTTCATATCCATGTTTTATGTATGTCTTGGTCATATTTGTTCCCTCTTTATTGTGTGCTTAACAGGACTTTTCTAACATTAAATAATGAGTTTTTACTTTTTATATTTATTCAGAATTGCATTGGAATGCATATAAAAAAGTTTGTAACCCTAACCCTTTTGTTCCACTTGGTATTTTGGCATCTCTGCACGACTGGATAAGAATTACTACATCAATACTTTGACCTGATTAGCGTCTGCTCTTCTATTGTTTTTTCTTTTTAACTGAGAAAGGGAAGCAAACTTGGAGGCTATTGTTTTTGCTTTAGATGCTGTTTTCACTTCTAAATTACTCTCTCTCACACACGCACACACACACACACACACACACACACACACACACACACACACACACACACACACACACACACACACACACAC
>NW_013953209.1:13426-14678 GCF_001266775.1 Austrofundulus limnaeus
TGTGTGTGTGTGTGTGTGTGTGTGTGTGTGTGTGTGTGTGTGTGTGTGTGTGTGTGTGTGTGTGTGTGTGTGTGCTTGTTTTGGTTACAGAGTGAGAACCATGTTAGGTTTTTAATCAACAAAGTGAGGTCATTTTTGGAAAGTGGGGACGTTTTCTCTGTCCACACTTCATTTGCAGCTCTGCTGTGCTTTACTAGTTAGGTTTAGAGTAGAGGTGCCCAAAGTGGGGCCCGCGGGCCAAAATTGGCCTGCAGAACCATTTGATTTGGCCCACCAGCAGTTGTCCTGGTTGCTAGATTGTAATTATGTTAAGATTAAATATATTTTTTCTTTTTTTTTCTTGTTTTTCTTTTACTTATCTTTCTTTATTCTATCTCGCCCTGTCCTGTTTTGAGCTGCTGTAATGTGCAAATTTCCCCACTGTGAGATCAATAAAGTTTTATCTTATCTTATCTTATAAAATACAAGTCACTACAAGAGACATTTAGATTAGATTTAAGCCAATATATAGATTTGCACACCTTATAAGACCACATATACTTCCATGAGCCTTTGCTGCCTGAGCATACGTTGAATTTTCTCCATGTCCATGGGCTGAAAAAAAAAATAACTAAAGAATGTGAGCAACCACACTGACTGCTAGCTTAATCATAAAAAATAAAACAACTTTACTTAAGTATTTGCATTTCTTATATTATTGCATTTAGCCCGCGGCCCTCATATTGATTTTAATTTTGGCCCTCTCAGGAAAAACGTTTTTTTTTTTTTTTAAATTTTGGCCCTTTTAGGGAAAACTTTTTTTTTTTAAATTTTGGCCCACTTAGGGAAAATGTTTGGGCACCGCTGGTTTAGAGGTATTGTGTGAATTAAGTTTTGGTTCAGGTTAGAGTTAGCTATAGACCAGTAATGGTTAATTTTAGGGAAAATGTCTGGGTTAGGCATAAATACAGTTACAAAAATGAATGGACGTCAATACAAAGTCCTCGGTTTGATGCAAATACAAGGATGTGTGCGTGGTCACGTTTTTGTTACATCGTGAGAACCATTTTCCAGAAAGAGGTAACCTCGTGGGGACCAGTGGTTCGTGTCCATTTATATCTCTTACCCCTAATTAGGGGTCCAAGCCCGAGGAAGCAGGGTAACGCAGCTGCAAAGCAGCAGCGTTTCCATGTCTCCATCGGAGCATGGAACCCTATTGTATCTGTTCCGTTTTTTATTATTATTATTATTATTATTATTATTATTATTATTA
>NW_013953209.1:16468-27468 GCF_001266775.1 Austrofundulus limnaeus
TGTATATAGGCTGTTTATATTGTCAAAAAGCCTGTGTTTTTAGGGTTATTAATGAAGTTTGTGTACTCAAACCAGTAATATTTGGGGTCACAAGTATATAGGCTGTTTATATTGTCAAAAAGCCTGTGTTTTTAGGGTTATTAATGAAGTTTGTGTACTCAGACCAGTAATATTTGGGGTCACAAGTTTTTGGAGTCTAACCCTTCTCTTTGTCCTGCACTGTTAGGGTCTGACAGGGCGGCTGGGTGGGTTGAGATGTGCGCGCGCGATTAGAGGCCACGGCTGTGGCTGGGAGGGCGGGGAGGGGAGGGGGGTGTTCGGGACATCAGAAGTGCCTCTGCCATTTACAGTCACCAGCTCTTGTCAGGAATGTCCGTCCCCTGCGCGCGCGCACATCATGAGCTGCATGCGCCGACTTTATTTTTAACCCGGCAGGGTGGGCCTGAAGCTGGGAATGAGCGGTGGAGCGCGCGGCGCCCCCCAGGACCGAGCCCTCCTCCTCCTCCTCGCGCTCTGACCAGCCGCTTCAATGGGACTCTAACTGAAGAGGACTCGACAGAAACTCCTTCAGACAACAAGTAAGTTTTAAAACCGACTAAAACTGGACTAAACTCTTCCACCGAGCGTTGAGAGTTGTTTTTCTCCTCAAACACCTGTTGGTCGCCATGTTTAAATCAACAGTTGTTTAAAACTGCGGTGAAAATTTTAAAAGTATTTTATGTAGCCTAATTTTTATTTAGTTGTTGGTGTTTTAAAGAAAACGTTATTTCAGTGGAACTTTATCTCATCAGTGAGAAGGCGCAGCAAAGTGCGACGATGAAAAAAATGACGCACAATCAGTTGTCGCGCGCTACAAGAGGACGTACAGTTTAATGAAAAAGGGAACAAAGTGCAATAAAATAAAAAGTACCTTGTCAGAGGGGAAAAAATGATGAAAACGTTTTACCAGATCATGTTCATTGTTTACAAAATATATCATGAACCACTGGAGGGATTAAAAAAAACTTTCAGAACAGCAGGGGTGCCCAAACATTTTCCCCGAGGGGGCCAAAATGAACATCTATCCAGGGCTGGGGGCCAAATGCAGTAATATAATACATGAAATACAAATACTTTTTAAAGTAAAGTCCTTTATTTTGAATGATTAAGCTATGCAATGGCCCTCTTTTGTTTTAGTTTGTGCACTTGGAGAAAGTCTGCCATACGCTCAAGTAGCAAAGGCTCATGGGACATATTATAAATTGATAAAATATGAGTTTTTGTGGTCTTATAAAGTGTGCAAACCTACATGTGGGGTTAAATCTGATCTAAATATTTCTTGTCGTCATGAAGAAATTTATAGTTATTATAGCTCAGTATTGATATTATAAACAACACCAGAGTATTAGGGTTTCCTTATTTTATAATACCTTTATAATGTTTGTTATATTATGTGTTAATTAAATAGGGTAGATATATGTCCGAATCATAACAACACATAAGTGAACCGTTTTTAAACCGTTAGATTGAGGTTTGTTTGTCTGAATGCCTGTGATTCAGCTGTAGGCCAGCAGGGGGCGAACTCAGGCATTGAAGATTCTGGACGGCATATAACCAGGGACTTCCTGTTTTTAATCCAGTGTGTGTGGTTTTGACTTGCCAGCCAGTGGCAAAATAAACCCCCACTCCAGAATTCTGGTGTTGTATGACATTATTTCTTATCACAGATCATTTTATTTAACACTGGTGTTTTCATCTGACTTCAGCCGATATTAAACACGTATTTTCTTAGTTATTTCATGTTTCATGTTTAATCCTAATAAATCAAAGATATGCCAGCACCATGAATGAAAACTACCTTCACTACAGCCCTTTTATGTAGTCATTTGACCAATGGAAATACTGTGTTTCTATAGGATAACAGGTTACAACCTTGTAACTTTGGCAACTGTTGGTGGGCCAAATCAAATGGCTTGGCGGGCCAAATTTGGCCCGCGGGCCCCACTTTGGGCTCCTCTGATCTACAGCTAACTTTTCTATGCAAAGCGAATCAAGATGGCTGCCACAACCAACTAATCTTAAACGCTAAAACAGCAATAAGTCAATCAGTTTGATAGAGTTTGAGCTAAAAAATTTCACGTGGTAGTAGCTGAGAGTCATCCTCAAAATGTATTCTGAGTGCTAACTGGAATCTCTGTGATTATTTTTCCCAGTAAATGTTTAAACTTGTCAGGAGAATATCTCACCACTGCACAGATTTTGATGAAACGTTAATGTCGTTATTAGATATGCAACTGATTCCTGTTTGCAGCAAACCCAGCTTAAAGTTGGCCGCCAACTACATTATACCTGAAACAGGAAAATGGCTATAGTTCTGTCACTTTTGCAGCTGTTCTGCTAAAAAAATTGAAATGATAGCAGGTGAGACTCATTCACAGCACATACTTGGAGTTTTTTCATAATAACGCACAAAATTGCAGGTGATGTTTGCTTAAAGTTTGACCAAAACTTCATCAACCATAAGATTTTTTTAAAAATCTATGGCGTGACAGGTGGTGGGTGATACACATTCCTTAAAGACATGCTAGGCCTTTAATTTGTAAAGGCAAAGTCAACACTTACACCACTTTAAAACCATACACGTGTCTTTGCACTGCTTTTCACGGAGATGGAGCTTCTTCCATTTGAAACTTTTGGAGGACAGTTTAATCTTTACTAAAATCCCTCTGACGTTTCCTACAAGGTCAAACGAGGCTGAAATATTCCCTCTAGTGAAAAAACGGGTTCCTTCGATCCACTTTTGATGTCGACAACAGCTGGAGAGCTTTTCCACAGTAGCTGCTGCTCCACGTTGTTCGTCTCCTATTAATCCTCTAGCTTGGTGTTTTAGTTTTTGTCTCCATGTTAGTTTTGCATGAAATGAAAATGTTCCCTGCATGGGAGCAAATCTCCCCTTAAAAGGACAAGTGAGAGTGCGTTGCCGTTTCTGGTCGAGCCTTTACTGTAAACACTCGGGGAATAATTTACGATCGATCTCCGTGGAAGCTCAGGCAGAGTCGGGCTCTCCGCTGCCTCAGTCAAAACAAAACTGACCACAGTACATAATCAATGTGCTGTTCACTGGATCGTTTCTAATAGCCTGTGTTTACACTCCTCCACGTTTAGCAGTGCAGCACAATAAGGCTGATGATAATGGTTTTTGCATGTGTTAATTTGTCTGCTAGCAAAATGTCTTATAAATCACAGATAAATCTACCTTTTTCAGTCCACGTGATTCAAGATGGCCGACACAGCCAACCAACCTTGGGAAACACTCTGATTCAGTCAGTTTAAGAGATGTTGAGTGAAACTATGGTGTGGTAGTGGCTGAAACTGAACCCCATGTAGTCTGCTACACATTGCAAGCAATGTCCTGATGCATCTCAGTAATCCAGGTAAAAAAAAAAACAAAAAGAAAAGAATTGTGTAGGTCTTCTGGACGGGTTCTTCTCTAATGAAACGTTTCGTCTCTCCTCCAAGAGACTTCTTCAGTCTGAGGTCATATTCAGACCTGATAATTTGCTCCGCTTTAAACGAACCAGAGTTCGTTTCCAGCGTTGGTCCGGACCTTTTGTGCAGGTGTGAATACACTCACGTGAGCTCTGGTGCGAATCAAACAACCGGACCGAGACACGCTTTTTGAGGTGGTCTCGGTCCGTTTCCAAACGAACTCTGGTGCGGTTCGCTTCAGTTCACTTCTGGTGTGAATACAGACCAGACTCTAACCGAACCAACTGCATTAAACATGCACCTTTTTGGAYTTCACAGGTCACCGTTGCTGAGCTAAATAAACTGAAATCATACCTGTTTCATCATCTCCTGTTATTAGATCTACTGCCATCATGTAGTGGGTCAGAACACGCAGAGCACCTCTTCTCCTTTGGGTCGCTGGACACATTTACTGACGCCGCTCCAAAATTAGAATATCATCACAGAACCACCATTAAATTAGCTGCTTCTGACATTTTAAATGCTATTGCAGTTTTAATATTAGCAAAAATGTGCGCATCAGAACCGCAGCACGCAGGACTTCCTTGTTTTTTTCTGGGTCTGTGGCTCAGTCCCGCCCCTGTCCTTTTTTGTCCAGTGGGAGCAATGATCGTCACCCTCGTGGCTTTGTTTACAAGTTATAGTTCATTTGCAAAAAAGCACAATGTGAATGCAAATCGCACCAAACGAAAAAAAAAAAGTCAGTTTTTGTTCCGGACCAAACACTTGGACCAAAGGACTTTCCTGGTCTGAATACACCCTAAGAGTTTCAGGCAAAATTCAGGCTTTTAAGCCCTGCCTCCATGTGACTGATACTCACATCACATGGCTATCGTTGACACCTAATTAACACCTATTGTCAACAGGGGGTGGAGTGATACTGGCAATAGCAGCATTGTAGGAGGGGGACAACTGAAAACGGAGGCCTCCACCTCTGTTCAAAAGAATGTCCCAACACAGACGAGCTACATCTAATGGCCAGAACTCTGCAGTTTTCACTCATTTACAGGCCAGCGGTCACTCTTTCAGAGATGAGGATGTTCTCATTCTTGATAGAGAGGAACGTTGGTTTGAGAGAGGAGTAAAAGAAGCCATTTTTGTGAAGAAAGACCGTCCATCATTAAACAGAGGTGGAGGCCTCCGTTTTCAGTTGTCCCCCTCCTACAGTGCTGCTATTGCCAGTATCACTCCACCCCCTGTTAACAATACGTGTTAATTAGGTGTCAACGATAGCCATGTGATGTGAGTATCAGTCACATGGAGGCAGTGCTTAAAAGCCTGAATTTTGCCTGAAACTCTCAGACTGAAGAAGTCTCTTGGAAGAGAGACGAAACGTTTCATTAGAGAAGAACCCGTCCAGAAGACCTACACAATTTTTTTTTCTTTTTGATTGCAAGCAATGTTTGTTTGCAATTTCATTAACCGCTGGATGGATTTAATAAAACACTATGAATTATCTTCATGTGAACACAGTCAGTTTTACAGATAATGAGCTGAAATTTGTCGTACAGTTGCTGAAAGTTGTTTATAACACTTACTCTGTGCGTGATGACACGTCGAAACAGCTGCAACACCTTCATTTTTCAATGAGATGATCACCGTCTAAAACTCTAACATAAGGCGTTGGGTTGTATCCATTTTAAAGGAGTCCAAAACTACTAATTGTTTCTTGAGAACATTTATGAGTCGTTTATTTTTGATAGTTTTATGAGGACCAAAGTAATCAGCTATTATCTGGTTCAGTTTGTGTTTACGTCTCACATTCTCTCCCAGCTGAACCTGCTGCTCACGCTGCACACTCGCACGTTTTGACCACGCCCATTCACCGCTCTCCTGCTTCAGCGTCATCTAATCCGAATAATGTGCTTTCTCTGTCCAGGCCGTGTAATGTGACGTGTTGCTCTGTTTAAACATCCTGAAAAAAAAAAAAAACATTTCCAGAGCTTAGGAGCAAAGGTTCGGTTTGATATTTCCCCACCAGAGTTATTTATAGAGAACAGAGATAGACGTAGCAAAACATCACAAAGGTTTTTATGCAGTCAGTCTTAACCATGATTATTATTATTCATTATTTTAATCTTTTTTGAAATAACTGTGTCCATTAAAAAAAGAACCCATGTTGTAATAAGAGTAAAATAAGAAGACATAAAAAACAAAGTTGGGAAATTCTTGGCATCTGTGAAAATTTCAACTGACTTTGTTTTTTCATCCGTCCAGACATTTTATCACTGTTGAGAAATTATCCAGAGTTTTAAAAACTTGGATTTTATGAGTGCTTTGTATATTCTGAGTTTCCATCTTACAAAAAACAAAAAAAAAAAAAAAACTATATTTCAAACGTTGAGTATAAATTTAACAGCTATTATTTTAGCATCTGCATCAAATTTACTGGTAGTTTAGCTTTTCTAAGGTGCTTCTAATGCATCACGCCCTCCCAGCCTTAAATTTAATTGGTTTTGTGAGATTAGTTCTTGTTCATTCTTCGCTCTGGTTGCCATCAAACTGTGTTTATGTGTGTTGATGTGACTGATCTCAAGACTTTCTGTGCTTATACACACATGAGCTTTATGACCTGTTTACACTCACAGCTCTTAGCTCTCTGCATCTTCTTTTTCCTGGCTGGACAGATGTTAAACTGTGTGAGAGGACAGCTGTAAAGTTTGTTTGTTTCTCTGTCGGTGAGGGGAATAAAGGTCAGGGATCAAAGGTCTGTGAATCACTTCATTCCTGCATTACATAATCGTCTTGGTTTAAACATTATTATAGTGATTAAAGGAGTATTTAAAGACATTGCACTAATGTTTATCACAAGATAAATCACAGCAAAGCTCCATAATTTGGAGATATTCATTTTCACTTGTTTTCTTAGTAGAAGCATTTATTCTAACAAACAGTTTGAGTGATAATTAAATTTTTTTTTGTTTGTATTCTCAGCCTTTGGAAAAATAAAACAGTAAATTTAGAGTTAGGGTTAGTTCTGATGTCTGGGGAGTCCAAACCTGGTCATCGAGGGCCGCTATCCTGCATGTTTTACATTTTTCCTTCTCCAACACACCTAATTCAGTCATTGATTTACCTCTTCATGTTCTGCAGAGTCCTGTTCATCACACATTCATGCAAATCAGGTGTGTTGGCAGAGAATCGAAAACATGCAGGATAGTGGTCCTTGGGGACCAGGATAAAACACCCCTGGTTTATGTGAACGATACTTTGTAAATGATTTAAAAGTACAAATAATGGCATCAACAAACTGTAGCACTTCCTGTGCAGATTGTTGAGGCACTATGCAAGTCTAAGCTATGATATTTAGGAGATTGGCGTTGTTTTAACAAAGGTAAAAACTCAGTTGATCCTGACTGTGATTGGACAAGCCATTAGCTCATTAGTCTGGTCAGAATTAAAATCCTTTTCTCCAAAATAGGGAATTTTCAAGAAGTAAAACCAGTAAGAAATTTAACAAACCCCACTCCAAAAGATATGAACACCCCTTTTTAAATTGAGTGTTCATGGTATTCAACACAAAGAAATTAATGGAAAATTAATTATTTAAAAACATAACAATCACGCGTAATTTATTTAGCAATTAGACATTTTGGTCAAAGTGTCCCACTTTCTGCTTTCAGTGCTGTTAATAATTGTCCTGTTCTTTATAATGACAAAAATAAATATGTATGGATCTGAGGCACTTCAGGTTAATATTATAAAATATGTACAAAAGCTATAAATGGCCTAGTTTGCCAATTACTTTTCAAGATGCACATTTGATAAATCCATAGACAAAACAACTTTTAAAGTTAAATTAGAGATTTTTTTCCTGTGAAAATGCAGAGTAAATTCTGACTGGAATAACTGAAAGTTGATAAAGAAGCTGAAACTGAGCCGTTTAAGATAAAAATGACAGAACATCAGCTAAAGTTAGAAATCAAAAGTAGCAAAAAACTATCTGAGAGCTAAAAGCATCAAAATGTCAGCTAAAGCCTAAAATGAAACAAGTATGCTGAAACAGATTTCTGACAGAACAATGTTTTTGTATGTGGAAATATTTGTAAATAGTTATATTTTTAAAATATAACATTTACCAAAACCAGAACTCGTAGCACCCACCACCTGAAGGAGCTGAATGTATTTTTTAATATATGTGACCCATCACATCGAAATGAGGATTAAGTCAAATTTGGTCAAAATGACCTCATTACATTTTCAGATTCTTGGCTTTAAAAGCTACATTTTGATACCTGGATCATTTTGATATAATTAAATCCATATATATGACTTCATTTGTCTTTTTGGTTACAATAATACATAAATATTTGGTCTGAATCCTAATTTTATGTCCTTTTAAAGAGGAATTTTTGATGTCCTTATGAAGAGAAAACCTCAAATTATATTTGAATATTAAGATTTCCCAGCTGGAAAGAAACAAAACTTTGCTAACTCACAGGGAAAATCTCAACATTTTAAGGCGTTTTTCCTCAAAATCAGGTTTTTTGTTGCTACTGCTCAAAAAAGTGTTTCAAAATTTTGTTTTATGATGATGTTTCAGACAGTTCATTTAAATGATACATTGATAAGGCTTTTATTCATTAAATTTTGACAAAATATAATTGTTGGTAACATTTTAATCAAAATGTTGCCTATTTCTCCATATACCACTTTTGGACTTAATCCTCATTTCGATGTGATGGGTCACAAATATTATTGGCTAAAACAGCACAAAGCAGACGGCCTTAGATTGCCAAACTCAAACAGGAGATCATTAGTTTGAGTTTTGGTTCATCATTCACACAGTTATGTTACAGCTGTTAAATAAAGTTTCAGTTAGTAAAAAAAATACACTTCTGAAAGACAACAAAAGTGTCCAGATGCTGTAGACACATTCTATCTCTCAGTAGTTCAGAAGTTTTCATGTTTTCTGGACTCCAGCTGACAGGAAGTCCCTGTAGGGTCTCCTTGTTCAAGGACACTGAAGCCCACCTTGTCACTTAACTCTTTCTCTCACTGAATTCTAGACCTAAAAGTAGCTGTTCAAGGAATCCCCGTGTTTTTTAGACCAAACACTTCATTTGCTGCCGTTGCGGTGTTTACCAACCATCAGGCGTCAGAGCTCAGACAAGATTAGGGTCGTTTGTGTGCAGCTGACAGGTTGTGGATGTGAGTCTGAGCGACGTGTAAAGAGGGTTTGTGTCATATTCCTGTGTGAGATGATAAGGGGATCTCCCAGTGGTGGGTGGAGCGTCCCCTCGCTGATAACAACCCTCTGCAGAGCACTGATACTGAGCAACAGCAGGATCAGACCTGTCCAACAGCATCATTAAAGACGATCGAGGGCCTCTTTTCTGAATACACCGAACATCCACTGCTCAGTTTTTTACTTTCACCAAAGGGAAAGAAAAACTCAGTGTGTGTGTTTGCATGTTTTTGCTACCTGGTGGGGATGATTTTTAACCTTTTTCCTGGTACACAGCCTTGTGAGGACAAAAGCCTGGTCCTTGTTGGGGAATAAACTGTTGGCGGGTCGGGTTAGGTTTAGGGTCAGGTTATAGAAATGACCAGTAAATGAATGAAAGCCTATGCAAAGTCCCCGTGAGAATAGAATAACAAACGTGTGTGTGTGTGTGTGTGTGGGCACATTTTTGCTACATTGTGGGAGCCATTTTCTGGAAAAAGGCAGCCTTGTGGGGACTGAATTTGCATGGGGACTAAAACCCGGTCCCCATGGGTATGAATGCTAATTTCAGGTGAGGGGGCTTAGGTTTAGGACCAAGGTGTGAATTGAGTTTATGTTAGTTCTAGGATCAGGTGAGGACCTGTGAGGTTAATTTTAGGGTAAAAAATCAGGGTTAGGCTATAAAATTACCAAAAAATGAATGGAAATCAATCCACGGTCCCCATGGGGATATAAAAACAAACCTGTGTGTGTGTGTGAATCATGCACATGATTTTAATAAAACCCCAGGAGATTAAATCACTAAATGTACCATTACAACTTCTTAACTTTTGAAGTCAACCCGATTCAAGACGGCTACAGCTAATCAACCTTAGCAAAACTAGAATTTGCTAAAACTCAGTTAATTTTACTAATATTGAGCTAAAGTTTAGTGTGCATGTAGCTGAAAGTCATCCTAAACAAGTGATGTCCAAACATTTTGACACATGGGCCAAAATCTTCAAGGTGAATGCACCTTGGGGGCCACAGCTTGATTTAAAAAGTGTAATTACAATAAAAGTTTTTCTTTCTTTATTAAACTCTCAAAAACAATGACGTTAAATATTTTAGTAAAAGGAAAAACATTTACTAGTTTTTTGGAAAAGTAGTTTTAAATCATTGGAGATGAAAACACAAAAAAGGTCACAAACATTTACATTATTAAAAAATAAAGTTATTTAATTCTTGTGATTTGTTGGGTCTGTTTTTATTCTTGTAATTGAAAGGCACATGTTCTCAGGGACAAAAAACATAATTAGTCACTTTTTTTTCCTCAAACTGTTGCTGAAAATGTGCCGTGTGACCTGGTGGTGGAATCGTAAAGTGACATTTTCATTAGCTCACAATTTTGAACCCTACCTGAGAGTTTAAAAAAATATTTTGTACGCTCACAACCATCGATGAGTCGTCCTAAATGGGACACAAACTGTATAACGCTGTCAGTCACTAAAACTGACTACTCCAGAATTTGCTCTTGTAACATATATATTGCAAATGCATCATTGTATTGTTTTGAGTGCCAGCCTCTCTCTACAGTTGGTTGGATTAATCATTATTTAGCTTTTGAGGTAGAAATTCCCTACCTAGCTTAAGCCAATATCTTTGTGGGTACCAATAAGCTTATTGATTACACACCATACTTTTATGTGAATTTCAGTGATAGCAAGTACATTCTACTGAAGTATGACCTCACAGATATGATCAAATACCATTCTTAAAGCAGTGAAGAGTCTTGATATTTGGAACAAGCAAAGGTTTATTATGTTAGTATTTCTGCATTTTATGCAAAAAAAGATAAGTTCATGGCACTGGCATTTTTAGGCTGCCACATGTATTCAGAGATATGTTAAAATAAATGTGAAACAATGAACCTGCATTATTTGTCTCTTTAATATAAACTGCACAGATGGTATGTTTATGTAGTATTAAGCCTTGGGAAAAAATTCAATGTAGAAAATTTTAATGAACTATTGGTTTAAAGAAATTGCAATAGGACAATGGAGTCTGTTCAAAGTTAAACAGAACAGAACAGTCAGATAGATAGATAGATAGATAGATAGATAGATAGATAGATAGATAAATACCATAGATACCATAGATTAGATAGATAGATAGATAGATAGATAGATAGATAGATACCATAGATAGATAGATACCATAGATAGATAGATACCATAGATAGATAGATAGATACCATAGATAGATAGATACCATAGATAGATAGATACCATAGATAGATAGATACCATAGATAGATAGATAGATACCATAGATAGATAGATATATAC
>NW_013953209.1:29680-38494 GCF_001266775.1 Austrofundulus limnaeus
GATAGATACCATAGATAGATAGATAGATAGATAGATAGATAGATAGATAGATAGATAGATAGATAGATAGATAGATAGATAGATAGATAGATAGATAGGTACCATAGATAGATATAGATAGATACCGTAGATAGATAGATACCGTAGATAGATAAATACCATAGATACCATAGATAGATACCATAGATAGATAGATAGATAGATAGATAGATAGATAGATAGATAGATAGATAGATAGATAGATAGATAGATAGATAGATGTTTATTACTTTGAGTGGGCAAGCTGATCAAAGAAGCAGATTTGTCTTAATTCAAGTTAGTTTGTTTTCTTGAAACAAGACTTTTCATGTTTTACAAACCTCATGACAACTTCAAATGTTTATGAAATGATTTTTTAAATAACTGACACTGTCGGGTGTTATAAGGGCACAATGCAGTTTCAGCATCCAGTCTTATTTTATTGAAAAACATTGAAAAATACCCTTGAAACAATACAAACTTGTTTTAACTGGATATTAGGTAGAGCTCACAGCAGAGCAAAAAGGAGACTGTGGCTGATTTTCAGACCTTTGCGGAGGTCGATGAGAAGTCAATCTTTTCCACTGACCTTATCTAAATATCGTCCTATCTCCCAAAATTAAGGAAATCAGTGTGCAACCCTAAAAGTTTCTTTAACATCCGTTCACTGGTAACCCATTTCAAGATGGCTGCCACAGTTAGTCAACATCAGCAAAAGGAAGAATGATTATATCACATAAAAAATTACAGATATTGAAATTTGTCACCGAGCTCTATCACATAATATCTTTGTTTTATTGTTTTTAAGTTTTGACTAAAAAGGATAAGATCATTTCTCAGCATAAAATATCCCAGTCTTAAGCACTGCTTTGAAAGATGGCAGGTCATATACATTCCTTTAAGGCAGAGATCCTTAACCGATGGGCCGCGACCCAGTTGTGGGCCGCGAGCGCCACCTTGAAGGCCTCAAAAGAACAACAGTTTTTAACTTTGGGCCGCAGAGGGCCGTGGGACCGCATTTATTTTGAATAAGGTGCAATACTCTTTCTCACCTCAAGTAGCGGTAGTGCGCCACTCAGATGTTTAACAACTTTTTTAACATGTAGAAGAAGAACCAGCGGCTGTTTTTTTTTTTTTCTACCACTGACCCCGGCGGGCTCTGTAATTTTAAATGAAAAGTAGAAGCAAAAATGAAAGTAACTCATCAAAAAACATCAAAGTTTGTCACTAATATGAAGTGCAGCTTCTGTTTTTACCAGGCAATATTTTAATAGTTCAAAACATTATCAAATACAGCTGCAGATACAACTGTATTTTAATTTGCACTTTAAATTAATTTTGTAATTTATTTTTAAATATTTTTAATGTATTTTAAACTTGTCAAAAATCTGTTGTTACTGTTATTGTTTGTCACTAATATGAAGAGCAGCTTCTGGTTGCAAAAGTTTAAAAAGGCTATATTTTCATTTGTACTTTATCAAATTTATTTTTACAGTTTCTTTAAATTTGATACATTAAACAACATTAAACAATTTTAATTTATTTATTTTATGCCCACAATATTATTTTTTGAATTGTCTAATTTTGTTGTTTATATTAAATATATATATTTTTGTGCCGATAAGCCTGAGTGGTCTGTTGACTGACTTTTGTATTTGTTCAAATAATTGTTATGGGCAGGTTACAATATAAAAATGTTTGTAAACTGTAAGTGTATTTAGTTTAGTTATGTTAGTTATGATAGTTTAGTTTTGATGAAAATACAATAAAAATTAAACCGAGATTTAGATTAGAATAATTATCATTTTGATCCGCACATTGTTAATGTCTGACCAGGCCTCGTGAGTCGTGTCACTTTATGTTCAACAAATTGGGCCCAGAGGTCAAAAAGGTTAAGAACCCCTGCTTTAAGGAATGCTTGCCCTTTAAGTCACTCAGAGCGTTACATCAGTGCAAATGGTCATGTATGCCCACCTCAACAGTTTGTGCCAAACTCCCTCCCCTCATTTAATTTCAAGATTTTTTTTTACTGACTCCTCCTTGCATTTCAAATGATGTCCCACATCATTTAAAATAAGGCGGTTTTATGAAGTTCTGCACTACAGAGGGGTTGCCCTCCCCCTTGTGCAACATGATAAGAGAGCTATGCAGCATACAGATAGAGCTATCTGAGCGGCTCCCCCTCAACCCGCCATTCCATGTAAAGAACACGTAGACACTGTGGGCAAAGTGACACAAAATGGAGCTCTGAGGGTGGCTCTCTGTAACCGTCTCTTCATGTGACTTCATACACTGCAAAAACTGTCCATCTTACCAAGAAATTTTTACTTGGTAAGATTCTTGAAATAAGAAAACATTTCAAGAATCTTACCAAGTAAAATTTTCTTACTCCACTGGCAGATATTTTAACTTAATTTGAGTCAAATTTTCAGACTAACAAGACAAATAATCTTACACATTCTGAAAACAAGATTATTATTCTTACACAATCAGTTCTTGTTTAGTAAATCAGTCTCAAAACAAGATCAAAAAGACTTTTTGGCTGGATATAAGATTTTAAAACTTGGTTAGATGGACAGTTTTTGCAGTGTATATTTAGATTAAAGAAATCTGCTTAAAGTGTCTAAAATGAAATTATGATCCCAGGTAGAGGTGCATCCTCTCCACAACAAGTGATAAACTGAAAATTGAAATTTAAATAAAAGTGAACTGCAGACAGAAAGATTCCCATTGAATAAATTAAATTCACCAATTCGAATTGTTTTCAAAAGCAGGTTAATCACGTTTATTTTTCTCTCTCTACCGTTGGTCACTGGCCATTTTGTTCCACAAAGTATTTTAAACAGAAAACTTTTTCTACACGTTAAATCAGTTTTAATTAGGTGTCTGTCTCTTATCTGTTTCAGATAATCTTCAGTATTCATCATCTGTCCTGACATCCATTCACCTCCCTCTTCATCCAGGACACCGGAGGACGCCAGCTGCCGTCCCCCGTCCAGCCCACCAACAAGCTGGCCACCGCCATGACTTCCACCACAGACTTCGACAATGCGGAGATCACGCAGCAGTACAGCCACATCAACACCCGCTTTGACCTCTCTGAAGATGAGCTGGACATGGACAACAGCTCCGCCAGGCTGTTTGAGCGCTCACGCATCAAGGCCCTCGCAGGTAACATGTTGCATATTAAACAGGTCATGTCCTCTGTGGCAGGTTCTTGGGTGGGGGAGGTTTTTGAACACACTTTTTAAGCATTGTGGAACTTCAGCAGGGATCAGTGAGTTTAAACAAAACGTAAACATTCACCCAGAAAACGTATAAACTCACACTATAAGTTGAGTCTGCTCATATACGGAAAAAGAAAAACCAATAATCACAATTATCAGTATTCTACATTATTAAAAGCAATTATTTATTGAGTTTAGATACATTGCATTACAGTCAAAACAGTGGATTGTCACAAGTGCGTATTCTGCAGAGGTGTCAAGTAACTAAGTACAAATACTTTGTTACTTTACTTAAGTAGAAGTTTTGGTTATTTATACTTTAGTGGAGTAATTATTTTTCAAACTATTTTTTACTTCCACTCCTTACATTTTAATTCAATTATCTGTACTTTCTACTCCTTACTTTTTAAAAATGCAAAAAGTATTTCATTTCCATTTAACTTTGACTTGTTTTTATTCCATCTTTTCATTGTTCAGAAAAAAATAAATAAATATAAATCTGTCCAGACACATGGAGCCCATGGATAGAGTGAATTTGATTGTGGTTGATGAGAAGTGTAAATAAATACTATTCTGTCACCCTATTGGACTGAACTCACTGCATCATACCTGTGGACATACTGTAGCAGATGTATGTAGCCTAGAATGAAGATTATCGTGGCTGAAGCTAGTCTTAATTCAAAAATTTTCGATATTAACAATTTAATTTAACATTATACTCATTACTGACTTTAGAAGAAAATTGGGGGGGGGGGTATGCTAACCCTGTGGCACAGCCTAAGCTTTTATCTGTAATGGCTTTTTTTAAGTGTTCATTACTTTTACTTTATACTTTAAGTAGTTTTAAAATCAGTATTTTATTACTTTTACTTGAGTAAAAAGCTTGAGTTGATACCTCTACTTCCAAAAAAGTATTTATTTAAACCCTAGTATCTATACTTCTACTTAAGTAATGAATGTAAATACATTTGACACCTCTGGTATTCTGTGATCCCTTCCTGTTGAATTTTCACTAAAAATAAATGTGGGGTATTGGAAAAAAAATACTAAAATGAGCAAAACAAGGCGATTAAAGCTAAAACCATTAGAGCAGTTGCCTGAGGCTAAAAGCAGCAAAATAGTAGGTAAAAGCAAAAGTACTGTAGCTGAGAGCATCAGAACATTAGCTAAAATTAACAAAATATATGATAAAATTAGCAAAACAGATGCTAACATGAGGAAACTAAAATAAACGAATAATTTGGAGCCAAAATCTAAACCAAATAATTTAATTAAATTCACATCCCCGCTGCAGGTGTTTGAAACTAGATTAATTCTCTGCTACTTGTTGTTGGAGTTAGGCGGGGCCGTGGGGGACTTGGTGTGTTGTGGATTTCTGTCATGGTATCACACACACACTTACTCCCAAGCAGCTGAGCCCTGACACGGCTCCACACCCTCTTTAAGTAACTGGGATCACTTGCACATTCCCAGATTGTCTTCAGTCTGACTGATCTGGACAGCTGCCCCGCCCGTCTGCTTCTCATAGCATGAATCCCTCACATTTCTGCCTAAGCTGGTGTGCTGCAGTCCACCTGTGGGCTGGCTGCTTGTGTTTTTTTAAATAGCTCTGGGTGGGGGGGGGGTTGCTGTGGAAAGACAGCGAGAGGGTTGTACTATTTTCATGTTTAGTAATCTGCAGGCACATGAGAGGGAGGAGCTCTGTAGAGGAGGTTTTGTTTTGCTGATGGGACTTTGACTCAACCTGTTAGAGTTCCCACAGTCTTAAAAAGTAGGGAATTTGGTTCAAGCCTTTTCCAGGTCTGAATAAGAACGAAAATAGTTTTAATTTCGGAGCTTTAATCTTTGTTCAGATAAAAATCTGAGTTTCTCAAAATAAAATGTTCAGTGAAATGTTTGATTTTTATCACTTGTTGCAAAAGCGAAAGGGTGATAATGTTTCTTTTACATTTGAATATACACCGTATTGCCAAAAGTATTTAGCTCACCCATCCAAATGACTGCACCAGTGCACAAAGCAAGGTCCATAAAAACATGGATGGCAGAGTCTGGTGTGGATGAACTTGACTGGCCTGCACAAAGTCCTGACCTCAACCTCATAGAACACTGTTAGGATGAATTAGAGCAGAGACTGAGAGCCAGGCCTTCTGTCCAACATGCTTCTGGAAGAATGGTCAAAAATCCCCATAAACTCACTCCTAAACCTTGTGGACAGCCTTCAGAAGAGTTGAAGCTGTTCCAGCTGCAAAGCGTGGACCAAGGTCATATTGATACCTATGGATTAGGAATGAGATGTCACTGAAGCTCATGTGTAAGTGAAGACAGGTGAGCCAATACTTTTGGCAAAGTGTGTGTGTGTGTGTGTGTGTGTGTGTGTGTGTGTGTGTGTGTGTGTGTGTGTGTGTGTGTGTGTGTGTGTGTTTGTAACATTAGCAAATAATCTCAAAAGCCACTGAGCACATTCTAATGAAACTTTCAGAAAGTTATCATTGGGTTGACCTTTACAAGTGAATACCTTATGATCTAACTCAAATCAACTGACCTCAGAAAACACAGATTAAATGTCAGCTGCCTGTCAGACATCTTTACACATATAGAGCTAAAATTTGGTGTGAAAATGAGTCATCTTCAACACTTAGTGTAACTGCAACATATGAACAAAATGTCCACCTAAAATCTTGGCTTTAAAGGCACAGTGTGTAGGATTTTGTCAATTCTTTTAGCTGAAATTGAGATAATTACTAATGACAATAGTAAAAAAAAACATGTCTAATCATTGCAGACAAAGACCTTGTTTTATTATTTTTACCTTATAAAATCTGTTTATATCTCCATGGTCGCGGGTCGCCAATACAGGCAGCCGCCATCTTGTCTACGAAGGCTCATGAAGGACAAACTGCGGTGGCGGTGTCTAAAACTGTTTTAGTTGTAATACTATAAATGTAATATTTGTTGTCTGTCATTGTAGCTGGGATAATTTTCTTATTAAAGCTCATAATCTAACCACTTGAAACATCACTAGCCCTGAAGCTGCTGGTAGACATCGCGGTTAGAATTATCAAAGGTTTTTGACACCTGAGAGACACCGTAGCAACTCCTTTGTGTTTGGAAGCGRGGGGTGGGGGTGGGGGGAGGACCAGGGAGGATGATTCAACCACTCAACCACTAGATGTCGCTGAAAACAACAAATCCTACACACTGTGCCTTTAAACCATTGTAGTCTATCCTGTTTATCTGTTAAATATCACATTTCTCAAAATATACTGGATGGATTTCAATAAAACTACCAGAAAGTAATCATTGGATGACTGTGTAATTGATTACATTTTGGAGTCACCACAATTCAAAACGGCTGCCACAACTAGTTGAATCTGAGATCATGGATAATGTTATTTTCAGTTTTTTTTTCATGTTTGATCAAAAAACTGTAAATCTGTTCCTCTTCAACACAAGATGACAAGATGATCATAACTTAAAACTACGGTTTGTTGGTCAGCGATAACTAGTGAGATTTAAAATTCTGTATCATTTTTTATGTAGATGTAGATAAAGACACATAAGTTGGCCTAACATGACAGACAAGTAAACATGCACCGACATGAGCAAAAAGTGTCATTACTCTTTTGCCTTAGGTGGTGATTAAAAAATGAAAAAACTGCTATTTTAAATAAAGCCAATTTAGTTGAACAACCATCAAATTCAAGGCTTTGATTTGTCTGTAAAATAGTAATATCAGTTAAATTATAGTTACATTCAATAAATTATCTTGTTTTATTCAGACGTGACTGAGTTAGCATGGGATCATTTAATAGTATTTGTTTCAGATACAAAATGTGATGAGTGGATCCTGAAATGTTTGCGAACATTAACTGTTAGCATTCATAATACGTCTGGGGTGTGCTTGGGTTATTTCATGTGAACCTTTTTACAAGTGTTTTTTAACCTGCAGCCATGGAGAAAACTACCAGCATAAAGAGGTCCAAAGTCAAATCTTTTTTAAAATATTGGTTGCAAAACTTGCTTTTTATGTAAGAGAGAATCATATCTAAGAGCTAATGTTCATTGGAACGGTTTCCTTCTTGTTCCATCAGGTAAAGCTCTCTCTCTGCTGTTGCTGCTGTCTCTTTCTTTCTGTCTGTCTTTCTTTCTGTGTATTTAAATGATGAAGGCGGCTGTCTGAGTGTTGGTTGATGATATTGTGTTAGAAGAGTGCTGCCGCACTGATGTTTCTCTAATACAATCAGTGTTTCCTGTCAGAGCGGGGAGGAGGGAATGGGAGGAGATGTGAGAGGTTCTCAGTGATACCTACTGCATGTTTACAGCTTGTAAACTCAGAAATATTCACCCAGCATGCCTTGGGAGTACACACGAAATTCATCGAATATCCACTCATTTACAGCACATCATACAGAGAGATTCAATCCTTTAAAGATACATGCAGATGGATTGTTGATGTGCAATTCTTGTCCGGTGTCTGTAGAGTGTTGTGTGGAAGGAGGGAGGGAGTGGTGAGAAACAGGTAAGTATTGAAACAGACTGTGTGGAGGAGGCTTGAAAACAACAAAAACAAAACCTAGAGAAAATGGCATTGTCTGTAGAACTGCAGTGTGAATGCTGAATGACTGCTGAAACATATTAAAGAATAACTTATATGAATTGTTAAACTGAAAGCAAGTAAACAAGAAGGAAAATGTAAAAGGTAGCCAAATACTAAAATAGGCCAAAATTGTATCTGAAAGCTAAATCTACCATAACTGTAGCTAAAAGCTGAAATAGATAAAATATATAAAGCAAAAGTGACCAAAACATTCCTAAAAGCTAATGTTACATAAACTGTAGCTAACTGCTAAAATAAGCAATATTCTGGCTAAAAGCTAAAATTAGACAGCTTATAGATAAAAGCTATACTGTGCTTTTCCCCCACCCACTAAGTGAACTTGCTTGAAGATTTGCCAGTTGTTTCCACGCCAGTTCTCTTCTTGACACAATCACTAGCCATATAGTTAATGTTTTTAGGCGCATTTTGAAGTATCGCATTAGAAAAGGTTGATGGAAACTGTAGGAGGTGAGCTTAAAGTGAATTAAGCTTTTCCCACATCTCTCATACATAAGGTTATGAGGAAACTTTTACCAAGGTATTTCTCATTACTTGTTAATATCTTGACTGTGCAAAGTGAAAGTGACACAATAAGTGAACGTTCAGAGGAGTTCAAGTTGATTCATAAAAGACTATGCAATCATTTATTTACACAAATTGAACAGATCATAAGTTACACCTGATTGTGGTTATTCCTATAACAAGCGTCAGAGTTAAATGAGATAAAACCCGCATCCGAATTTCAATTCACATCAACTCAGATTACTTATATAGAACAGTAAAATGTCAGTTCTGATGTTAACAACCAAACAATTTTACTGGCACTTTTAGCTTAAGTTTTGGCAAATTAAGAACAATGAAAGGAGGTAAGATTAGTATGTTTACTACTACTTTTACTTTTATCAAAGTTTGGGTCAACCGGAACTGCACGTCTTTTCTAAGCTCAGGTTCCACGACACATCACTCCAAAAC